>NW_017670321.1:0-14393 GCF_001879085.1 Nicotiana attenuata
ATATGATGGAGTTCCAACATAAGTACACTAGAACTCCAGCATAATATACTGGAGTTCCAGCAAAGTATACCGGTCCAGTATAATATGCTGGAAGTTCATACACAAGTGCTCGAATCTCCAGTATATTATGCTGGAACTTTCCGTATGTTGGAGTTCCAGCATAATATGCTGGAAGTTCATACACATGTGCAGCGAACTCCAGTATATTATGCTGGACCGGTCTCTGTTGTAGCAAAATAGTGGCTATTTTTTATGGACTTGGTAAACGCTGGCTATTTTCGAATGACCAGTCCGAAAACTGGCTAGACCGTGCTATTTTTACTTTGGTAAGCATATGACTAATGGGTAGAGGTTGGTAAGTTGAGACTTATTTGGGACATTTGTGTAAGTCTCCCTTGACTTACAACCTCTTCTAACTTGAGATTCAACAAAAATAATGATTAAAGCTATTTCTTGTTGAATAATGTGATGATTAGTATTTTTTATTCTTTGTTCTTCTATAAATAACGACACCACTTGCGAAAAATCCTGCGTACGCCCATGAAATTAATCAAACATAATAATGTTACTATCCTAATAACTAGTTTCATCAAGCAAATGAATAAAAGACATGCATTGTCCATATAATTCTTTTACAATTTAAGCATTGTTAAAAAAATATACAATTTTATTATAATTAAATTATTTGTTTTTATGTATACTAGACGTGACCGCCAACTATAATAAGTGCAGAGTTACTTTACATCCAATGACTTAGAGTTTTGTATTCATCTGTACGACCAGACCTCCCACTACAATTTTCGGCCTCGCCGCCATTCCTTTGACACTTTAGTTCAACGGAGTAGCGATATAAATTGGCTTGCTTATATGTACATCAATATTAGGGGTGTTGGCTGGAACAGAAGCAAGAGAAAGGCTAACTTATTGTATCTGGAACCAAATTGATACTTAATAAACTAGACAAAAGATTTTCAAGAACAACTATTGATAGGAATTTGTTTAAAAAACGTCCTTAGGTATTTTAATATTTAACAAAAAAAAATAATTAAACTCACACGGTCACACCCAAAAATGTAGAGTTGTAATTATACTCGTGATGTACTCAGGGGCGTATCTAAGGGGATGGAAACGGGTTCGCGTGCACCCATGCTCTCCTCCCTGTATTATGTATAGTACAAATATTATATTACTTCAAAATAATTTAAATATATATGTGTGCACCCAAGCTTTAAGAGTCATATGATATCATGGTTAAAGGGTGCACCAAGTGTGGTCAAGATTTAATTTCCTTGTCCATCATGCGTTTTGATTGAGTACTTTTTTCTTTGTTTTTCTTTCTTTATTTGGTTTATTTCTTAAAATTTCCAAGTCTATTGAAATACTGGTTCTCCTTTTGTAAAAACAAAATATATATAATTAAATGAAATGTCTTGTCTTAAAACCAGTAGGAAGGGAGGATATAGCATATAGGCAATTAGCATGTTCATCTAACAAATTTTCTACATGGAGTATAAATATATTTTTAAAAAATCACGAAAATGTCTAAAAGAAATTTAAACCTATAATTTCACTAGTGTAATTGTTTCAATAAGCTAATGGTTGAACATCAAATTCAACTCTTAGATCCATCTATTTATAATAATACACCCATCCTTTTAAAATATTGGATCCGCTTCTGGCTGTACTAGTGATGAGGCTATAATTTTAGTTGTTTAAACTTGACAACCATATCATAAAAAAGATAAGTATTGTTTTATTTTAAATATTAAGTATGTGACTATCAAATCTAAAAATTTAAATTATTAAAGACATATTTTATTACTGGTCATATTTTTTTCGTATTGATCACAACAGAAAGGGTTGGGATCTGCTCCTTCATATTTATCAATGCTATCTTAGATTACTATTAAAAGTTGATAGTTTCCCGTTTAAGCTACTTATTTTTGTCAAATGCAGGAAGGTAGGCTTTACCGGATAACTTAATTTGAGAAAAAGCAACTAAGAAGATCTGGTTGATCAATGATTAGAGAACCGGAGATGTATCAAAACCATAGCTAGAAAATTTGGATATTTATGAAGGAAATACTTTCTTTTATTTTTGGAAAGATTACAATCACAAAAATAACGAAGATATAAGGATTTATATATTTGATCCTAATTTATTTGGCATTTAGGCATAGTAATTGTTATTGTATTCATTATTACAATCGATTATAACAATAGAACAATCGATTTCAACATCTTTTGATGCATCACATAGTATTAAATATTATATCCTCTTACCAACAATAATGGTGATAGAGCGATAAATATTTATTTATTTTTAATCAGGGGTTTTGAGTGTAACTGAAACTAAAACAAAATAAAAAAAAAAGAAAAAAAAAACACGTCCTCTTGCAATGAATCCATAGTTGCGTAAATTGCTCTACATTTGATCCTCGGATCAACTGAATACTGCTTGAGATTGATGGGTGACGGCTTGCTTTTAATTTGCGCCGCACTCAAGTTCCACGCTGAAAGCAAGTCCACTAGTCAGTAAATGTGTTATGGCCCAAAATATCATTGGGACCGTGGTGCCACCCAACTTAACTTATTAGACTAACCAACAGAAAATAAAACTCAAATATAACAAAATAAGGGTTAACATAAATCATAAACACGGCTAATAACATAACATAAGTCTAAAAGTGATACATAAGTGCGAAATATAATTAACCACCCCTAGGAACTGATGTCACAATGTCACGAGCTTTAAAGAGTATCATATATTGTACATAAGGATCATAAATACACCAATGTCTAGAATAAAAAAATAGTAAAAAATATGGAAAATGACTCTAAGGTGTTGCGGATAAACAAGCAACTCTACCTCGAGTCTACAAAGATAACCAGCTACTGAGCTCTCTCCTAGGTCATGCTCGTACATGCAGTATCTGCATAAAAATATGTAGAAGTATATGAGTATAAAAAATATGTATTCAGTAAGTATTAAGTTTAACTCCAACGAAGTAGCGATGAGGTTTTGACAAAAAACACTCACTTTATATGACATGTACAATTCATATGTAAAACTATTACAAGGAAAGAAAAGAATAGAAAATAGCATGTAAAGATATACACATAGAGCATGATATACAAGTTATCTCTACCTTGACTAATCATGTCCAGTGTATGGGGTCAAATTTGATCGTCAGCATCCCTACGCCAGAGGGTACGCCCAATGAGTGTACGCCGACTAACGTAGCGGGCACGACTCGGACGTGGGGACAAAAGCGACATCGTTTAGGACTCAGTGTCTTCACTAGGGAGACGTCACCTGTCTTTGTAACTTTTTCATTCTTTCGAGGAAGGTCTCTTATTATATAAAGGAGACCTTCACATTGTAAAAAGGGGATTATGATCTAATACAACTCTCTCATTTTCGGTCTCTCTCTCTCTATCTCTACCTCAAACGAGCATATCTTGTTAAGTTCATATTATCACTTTGCAATACTAGATCTACAACAATAATATCATCTTTGCATCTCTAGGTTTATTATATTTGATTACGATTTATCCTTTTCTTAATTTCGATTGTTTTCTAGCTTACAAAGTATACTGCTAACTTTTGAGCCAAACAATTTGGCGCCATCTGTGGGGATTTCGAGAATCAAAATCATAGTATCCACCTAGAGAACAACCAACTACCATTCTCTGAACCACACAAACACAAAAGATGGCTGAGAATAATCCAAGATCAAAAGCTATATTGGGTGTCACTACCAATCTCCTTGGCCCTCTCAACGAGGCCAGTGACGATGGCATCCTGAATGCAACCCCTAGTATCACATCGGGTGCCGAGATCTCACCTTCCCCATCCGAAGATCTGACGATCTTGCACGAAAAGGGAGCTTCCACATCTGCGGCTACGGAAGCACCCTCAGCGGTCAAGAAGCTACTGAAAAGATGGCTAACAAGCACTCTGAGTGGCTTGGTTGAGAGGTCACCACAAAGTAACATCAGGTGTACACCAACGGCAGATACCACTGCTGCCGCGGGCGAACCGGAAGTTGCACTAGCAAATAACAAACCCGTCGAGACACAGACCAACGATGGCACGCTAACAGCCATCCTAAAGAAGATGGAAGAAATGGAAAATGAAAACAAGGCGCTCCGCATCAGATGAAGGAACATCAGGAGAGGGTCGATAAGATCCCCGGTGCCCCCAAGTTGCTACCAAAACACGACGTGGGGAGGTTCGTTGAACAACCATACACTGAAGAAGCTGCCCCTCACTCCACCCCGAAAACCTTCAAGATGCCACCCTACTTGAGGGTATATGACGGAACCACTGATCCCGAGGATCATCTGATCCACTACGTCACCGCTGTGAAGGGCAACGACCTATCAAAGGAACAGGTACCGTCGGTACTGCTGAAGAAGTTTGGCGAGACGTTGACAGGAGGGGCTTTAACATGGTACTCTCAGCTACCAGCTAAGACAATATCAACGTTCGAGGAAATGGCGGATAAGTTCGTCACAGCCCATGCAGACGCGAAGAAAGCGGAGGCCAGGGTCAACGACATCTTCGCCATCAGGCAAACTGCAGGAGAGGGACTCAGGGACTTCCTAGCAAGGTTTAACAGAGTAAGGATGAGTCTACCAAACGTATCGGAAGGTATGGCAGTCACCGCTTTTCAGAACGGGCTAAGCAGGGATGGCTCAAGGGCAGCCAAGAAGTTGCTGAGCCGCCTCATGAAATATCCCCCTACCACATGGGAGGAAATCCACAACGCCTATTGCGCTGAGGTACGAGCGGACGAGGATGATCTTAATGGGCCGACCCAACGGCTAACAGCGATACATCTCACAAACGAGGACAGATCGACGGAACGAAGGACGACGAGAACAACTCCCTCGCTCCAACAGAGATCGACATCAGCCATACACCAGATCCTCCCATGCGCCACCAAGGCATACAGACGCGCTACAACGACATGTCGCCCCACTTCGACACGAAAGAGGTACGCCCCCTTTATTATCCGCTCATAACTTTTGTGTGTCCCCTTCAGAAATAGTGTACGCACTGGAGAAGCTGGGCACCAAAGTGCAGTGGCCGCAAAAGATGAAATCAGACCCCGCCACAAGGAAATCAAACGTCCTATGTGAGTTCCATCAGGAACGGGGGCACAAGACCGAAGACTGCATAGGCCTATGGCAAGAGGTGGTCAGGATGCTGAACCAGGGATACCTGAGGGAATTACTCAGTGACAAAGGGAAAATCAACTTTGCACGCGGACGGGAACAACCCCATGGGCCGCCGAAGCCGCCCTCCCCAGCACGCACGATAAACATGATCGTCGGAGGCGGCGACGACTTGGCGATCAATCACGTCAAATTCACCACCACGCACAAACTAAAGCGGACCATCGCCCATGAACGGTATGACGACTTCGAAGATAGTATCACCTTCGATAAGTCTGATGCCGACAGTTTGTCTTTCCCTCATTACGATGCTTTAGTTATCACTTTACGTATCGCCGATACAGATGTTAAAAGAATCATGATCGATGACGGAAGTGGCGCCTGTATTATCCACCCAAGGGTCCTCGTACAAATGGGACTCAAGGATAGGGTAATACCGCGCTGCATAACACTAACCGGTTTAACAATGCAGTGGAACAGATATCCGGAGAAATAGCACTGCCCGTCTTAGCAGGTGGAGTCACGCTGGAAACAACTTTCCACGTGATGAACCAAGAAACGGCGTACAACGTCATCATAGGACGCCCGTGGATACACGCCATGCGAGCGGTCCCTTCAAGCCTTTACCAAGTGATCAAATTCCCTACCCCATGGGGAATATTCAGCATTCGAGGCGAGCCACGCACCGCACAAGAGTGCTACAAAATAGCCCAAGATTGCGCCCACAGCCAACAGCTAAAGGGGGCGACCGCGGAGGCATAGCAATTAGCCGTGTTGGGGACTAAGGTCAACCCGACAACGGACGCCATCATAGACCCCGACGATGTGGAGGCCTGTAAAGCGACGGTCGAAGATCTCGACCCAGTTCAATTGGACGAAACCAATCTTACGAAGAAAGCCTATATCGGGCACGGTCTCGCCAACCCAAGTAAGTATCGTGACTTCTTAACTAACCATACAGATTTGTTCGCCTTTTCCCAATCAGATATGCAGGGGATCCCGCGAGACATCGCTACCCACAAGCTGAATGTCGATCCACTACATCCGCCCGTGCGAAAGATGAGGAGAAAATTCAACGCCGCTATCAACGAAGCGGTCAGTACGGAAGTAGACAAGTTACTCGCCAACGGCTCCATCAGGGAATCAAAATACCCCAGTGGGTCGCCAATGTCGTCATGGTCAAAAAGAAAAATGGGAAGTGGAGAATGTGTGTGGATTTCACTGATCTGAACAAAGCATGCCCGAAGGATTCATTCCCATTACCCCACATCGACCAACTGATCGACGCCACTGCAGGACACGAACTATTGAGCTTCCTAGATGCCTACTCCGGCTACAATCAAATCATGATGGCCGAGGAGGACCAAGAGAAGACAACTTTCATCACCCACCAAGGGACTTACTGCTACAAGGTAATGCCCTTCGGGCTCAAAAATGCAGGGGCTACGTACCAGAGACTGGTCACCAAATGTTCAAAGAGCAACTCGGTAAGACTATGGAAGTCTATATCGACGACATGCTGGTAAAGTCGACAAGAAAAGAGGACCACATCGACCATCTGAAAGAAGCCTTCGAGATATTGAGAAGGTACGGAATGAAACTGAACCCCGAGAAGTGCGCCTTCGGCATGGCCTCAGGAAAATTCTTAGGGTTTCTCATATCGCAACGAGGTATTGAAGTCAATCCAGATCAGATCAGGGCGATAGACGCAATTCCAGAGATACTGAACAGTAAAAAGCAGGTGCAAAAACTGACGGGGCGAATAGTAGCCTTGTCTAGGTTCATCTCAAGATCCTCCGACAGGTGCCATAAGTTTTTCAATGTGCTGTGAAAGGAAAATGGGTTACAGTGGAACGAGGAATGCGTCGAGGCCTTAAGAAAATTAAAAGCGTACCTATCTTCGCCGCCACTGCTGGCCAAAGCAAATCCAGGCGAGCCCCTGCTGGTATACTTGGCTGTATCCGAGTTCGCCGTCAGCGCAGTCCTAGTTCGTGAAAACGAAGGTACGCAATCTCCTATTTACTATATTAGCAAAACCTTAGTGGACGCCGAAACACGGTATCCACACCTTGAAAAATTAGCTTTGGCATTGGTCGTAGCTTCATGGAAGCTCCGACCCTATTTCCAATGCCATCCCATAAAAGTAGTGACAACCTTCCCCTTGAGAAGTATCCTACACAAGCCTCAGGCAGACTCGCCAGATAGGCCATAGAACTCAGTGAGCACGATATCTCATATCATCCAAGAAACGCCATCAAGTCGCAAGTACTTGCCGACTTCATAGCCGATTTCAGCGCAGAGATACTACCAGAGGCGGAACTAGAGGCACGCCGTGCCCCCTCCTATGCCGACCTATGGACTCTTTACACTGAAGGCGCCGCTAACGCCTCGGGATCTGGACTGGGACTCGTTCTCGAGGTCCCCACAGGCGAAACAATTCGCCAGTCCATACGATGCCCCGAGATGACTAACAACGAAGCCGAGTACGAGGCTGTTATTGCAGGTTTGAAACTAGCCATCAAGTATGGAGCTCGACGACTCGTTCTCCATTGCGACTCTCAACTCGTGGTAAACCAGGTGACCGGGACTTACCAAATCAAGGAGCAGAGGTTACAAAAATACCGGTCAGAAATTCACAGGTTAATAACCGAGTTCGACGAGTGCCGCTTCGAACAAGTTCCGAGAGCACGAAACGTTGAAGCAGACGGCCTAGCGAAACTGGCCGCAGCCACTAAAAACTTCAACAAAGAAAGCATGGTCACCCTCCTCCATTCAGCCATTGATCACACTGAGGTACTCTCTTTAAACTTGACTTGGGACTGGCGCAACCAGTTTGTACCCTATCTGCAGGATGGAACAGTCCCACCTCGACAAAAAAGAAGCCAAGAAGCTCCGCGTACAGGCCGCCCGGTATTGCCTGATAAACCAAGAGCTCTACAAAAGGAAGTTTGGCGTAGGGCTGTGCACAGATCGGATCGGATCGGATTTAGCATATTTCGGATTCGGATTTCGGATTTCGAATTCTGAAAAGGGCAATCCGAATTAACATTGGATCGGATCGGATTTTAAACTTTGGATCAGATAATTTTTCGGATTGTCGAATCGGATTGTCACTCACTGGAGTACTTGTTCGAAGTACATAAATAGATGCTGGCAATCATTCCTTGACAGACTTACTTTGCATTATGAACTCTTTTTATCCGTATATCTTGAATCAAATGTCAATTTTACCAAACAAACCAAGTAGCTTCCTTGTCTAACTTTAAGCTATTGGACCTGCAATTTTACCCATAGCCTGCAATTTTAACTATATATATATATATATATATATATATATGAACATTTGCAAATTGAATTAAAAGATCTTATCTTGTCTTCGACGGAGGGGAAGTTAATCATTTTTCAAACACATGGGAGGGTGTAGTTATTCAACATAAGATTCTAAGTTACTGGAGTATGTCAACTTTTTTCTGAGTTGAGTTCATGCTTTTCAGGTCAACTTCAACCCTGTCACTATCAACTCGATCAAGAAAACACTTACAACTATATGCAGAAAGGAGCAGCGTGAAGTTAGTGCTGATACGATTGAGCTAATAGCAAAATCGAGTGGAGGTGACATCAGACATGCAATTACTTCTCTGCAGTATCGCTGTCTTTACCCACATAGAAGGCCTATTCTACCTTTAAAAGAAAGACCGGACAATAGCATTTGTTTGGATGATGCGTTTTCTTTGCCATTTAGAAAAGATGAAGACTTCGAGTCTCGAGAGGACTGAGGCAGTCAGCTCTGAAGAGAGGCGGAAGAGAGAGACTAGAGAGGACTGAAGATCGATATAACCTAGGGTCAGTCTGATAAATGAATATAAGGTTACTTAACCCTAAAATTTTAGGGTAGTATTTATATATAGGCCATATAATTTCGGATTTCGGATCGGATCGGATTAAAATCATGCCAATCCGAAAATCCGAAATTTTATAAAACATAATCCGTATCCAATCCGAAAATCCGAAATTCGAAATCCGAAAATCCGAAATAGAGTGGATCGGATCGGATTTCGGATATCCGATCCAAATGCACAGCCCTAGTTTGGCGGACCCCTAGCCAAATGTCTAGGGCCGTAACAAACGCGACCAGTGCTCGAAGAGGTACACGATGGTCATTGCGGCGCCCATACAGGTAACCGCGCCCTCGTGCGCTGCATAATACGAGCTGGCTATTATTGGCCCACTATGAAGAAAAATGCAGCGGAATATGTTCGCCGATGCGAACAATGCCAAAAGTATGCCCCCGTGATACACCAACCAGGAGAACCACTTCACTCGGTCACTTCCCCCTGGCCCTTCATCAAATGGGGAATGGACATAGTCGGTCCCCTACCAACAGGACGAGGAAAGGTACGATTTTTGTTAGTTTTAACTGACTATTTTTCCAAATGGGTGGAAGCAGGAGCGTACGCCCAAATACGCGAACAAGAAGTCATCGCCTTCATATGGAAGAATATCATCTGCCGTTTCGGCATCCCCAAGGAAATCAGCTGCGACAACGGATGACAATTCATCGGCCAGAAGACAACTGAATTCTTCGACAAATGGCGTACCAAGCGGATACTATCCACGCCATATCACCCCGCCGCCGACGGCCAAGCAGAGTCTTCCAATAAAACAATACTGAACATACTAAAGAAGAAACTCGAGGAAGCCAAAGGGCTATGGCCCAAGCTACTACCGGAAGTGTTATGGGCACACCGAACCACGCCCAAATCCTCCACAGGGGAAACGCCGTACTCACTGGTCTACGGAACCGACGCGGTCATACCGGTCGAAGTCGGCGAACCAAGCGTAAGGTATTCACATACCAGCGGAGCTGAGAATGACGTAAACAGACTTCAAGACCTCGACGAGGCCGAGGAAAGAAGAGAAATGGCCCACATAAGAATGGTGGCTCAGAAACAACAAGTCGAAAGATACTACAACAAGAGAGCCAAAATAAGACCATTCAAAGTGGGGGACTACGTCCTCAAAGCCAAAACATTGGCATCAAAGGACCCAACCGAAGGAAAACTGGGCAACAACTGGGACGGACCCTACAAAATCACAGCGGCAGCAAGTAAAGGAGCATTTCAATTAGAAACAATGGAAGGAAAAACGCTCCAAAACAATTGCAACGTCGCCCACCTCAAGTATTTCCATTTCTGAAAGGCGTCTCCCGAGTCGCACTCTTTTTCCCTTACCCGGGTTTTGTCCCAATTGGGTTTTCTCAGGGAGGTTTTTAACGAGGCGACAGAGGGGACACCTGGAGATATTTGAGAAACAAGTTTATCATACCAGCCACTCCATACATCCTCCCGACTGGCATGACAAAGGGACTGGACTAGCGTGATCTCCAATGTATGAACGGCCACGGCCATCTCCAATGTATGAACGGCTACGGCCATCTCCAATGTATGAACGGCTACGGCCATCTCCAATGTATGAACGGCTACGGCCATCTCCAATGTACGAACGGCTACGGCCATCTCCAATGTATGAACGGCTACGGCCATCTCCAATGTATGAACGGCTACCTCCATCTCAACGTGTAAAAGGCTAAGGCCATAAACGGCATAATGGCTAAGGCCATCGATGCTGATAAGTCGACCTAGCTCGACCATGACGGCAAATAACTCGACGACAGTCGAAGTTACGCACATGGCTAAGGCCATCAACGGTATAATGGCTAAGGCCATCGACGTCGATAAGTCGGCCCAGCTCGACTATGATGTCAAGTAACTCGATGACAGTCAAAGTTACGCGCATGGCTAAGGCCATCAACGGTATAATGGCTAAGGCCATCGACGTCGATAAGTCGACCCAACTCGACTACGACGGCAAGTAACTCGACGCTAAGGCCATCGACGTGATAAGTCGACCCAACTCGACTACGACGGCAAGTAACTCGACGACAGTCGAAGTTACGCACATGGCTAAGGCCATCAACGGTATAATGGCTAAGGCCATCGACGCCGATAAGTCGACCCAGCTCGACCATGTCAGTGGATACCTCGACGATAGTCGAAGCGGCGCACACGGTTAAGGCTATCGACAATATTAAGGCCGAAAATAAAAGGTACCAAAAGAAAAGAATAACAGCAAAAGTATAACTTCCATTATCATCCAAAAATACATGTACAAAAGGACCCATTTACGTCTCCAAAAACAGCAGAACAAAATGAATACAAGTCCTAAGAGGCTTCGCCATTCTGTTCACCACCCCCCGTCGGACCGCCATCTCGTCCCCCGCCGTCCTCGGCCTGATAGGCCATAGAGATCCAAGAGCCGGATTCTAGACGGTTGACGTCTTCGGAGTTATAACCCGCCCGGTCTGGGGAATCAGAACTATACCCACAAGTTTCACGAGCGACACGGGCTATGCGCCGTTGCTCCTGAACCTCCGCCTCAGTAGCTCGACCCGCAGCTAAGAACTCCTCGAATATGACCAATCTAGCCTCGGCGTACACCCACATATCATGCGTCTCACGATGCGCATCCTCATCAGGCCTCGGTGCAACAGTCCCCTTGAGGACTTCAATCTCAGCAGCCTTGGCATCGAGTTCGGTAGTCATAGCGGCAACCTTGATCCCCAAAATCAGCAGCTTCCGCCGCTACCCCACAGCCAACCTTCAAATCTTCTTCCTTAGACTGGAGAAGAGTCTCCAGCTCAATGTTCCGAGCTAGGGCGGTCATCAGCTGCTCGTCGATCTGCTCCAACTCGGCCACCCTCCGTTTTAGCTGGGCCTCAGACTGCTCCAAACCCTCACGGAAAACCCGAAATTCTGGGTCCTGCTTGAGTAGGTCCGCCAGCGCCTGATGCTTGATGCGGCACCGCTGATATTTCTTTACCACCTTGTTAAAGGTGTCTGCCTTCCTTTGCGCTCGCCTCCCCCTCTCTATCTCCAAGATGAGAGTCTAAAGAAGAGGAAAAAGAGGAAAGGCAAGTCAGTATGCATCAAAATTTACTTTACGATGCATGAGGGAAATCGAAAAATACCTGCAAGGCCGCGCCGGCAACCCTCCGGGATAGTTCCCCGTCGCTAACCCTTTTTAACATTTCACGCTCAGCGGCCGCACATAGCAGGGTCATATCCGCTGCGGCCTGCTCGCTGTGTTGCAACAGGTTATACCCTCCTGGGATCAGAATTCGGCGGTTGGATCTACCTGCCGTCATCCCCACACGAGCAGAACCCCGCGTTAACACATCTGCATCCGCCTGGGCGGCCTCAGGGCCCACCCTCTCGGTATCATCGCCCGCTTCTCCAGCGGCAGCCAACGAGCCGCTCTCCGGAATGCGTGTTGGGCTGGCGTCGAGAAGCGCCCCCCTTTGGGGAGCCGACCTCCCGGAACGGATGGCATCTGCCATAAAAACTGGCCTTGACTCCCGACGGGGCTCGCTCGCCCCCTCGTCTTCTGCGGCTATCCCCTTGCCGGTTATCAACCGGCGTCTTTTCCTTTCCGGCGGCTCCTCGCTCTCAGAAGTTTCCTCCACAGCCCGTGGAGATGGCATTGAAGGAGTCGCTTCCCTCGTGGACGCCGCCACGGGCAGCGGTTGAGGAACCTCCGCAGCGCCATCACTGGGCGAGCCATGGGGTATGTATCCATCTTCAGAGTCAGTCCCCACCCCAGGTGAGGTGACGACGTTCTTCTTCTTCTTCTTCTTCTGCGCTCCGACCTGCCAACGCGAATAAGTCAGGTAACAAGAACGTAGGGAACTCCCAAACCGTAGCCAAAGAATTACCTGACGGGCCGTACTGTTGAAGAAATGCAGCCCAGGTACGGCATTCCTCCGCATAAGGTATTATTCTTTCCACCCATGATTTAATGTCATCAATAAACTGGGGTGGAGAAGCCCTCGCTGCGGATAAAAAAGGGAGAAAAGCAAAGAAATCACAATGGTCGTATGGTCAAAAGCGCAAGCAGTCCTGAATTCTACGAGTAGAAATACTTACGTTCTGGATTCCATCTTTCTGGGAACCCTTCGGGATTTGACACCAAGTGCTCCGTCCTGATGTAGAAATATTTACGCCAAAAGCGGCGGTTGCGCTTATCATCGGCTTTAACAACCAAGCCCCTTGTACCACGACTTTTTAACTGCAGCATGGTACCCCTCAGGTAACCAGGGCTGAATAACTGCAAGAGGTGGTGGACCGAGACGCTGCACTCAGCCCTGGCCGCATAAGTGGTCATAATACGGCACACCTTCAAGGTGTAAGGAGTGAGCTGATCCGGACACACATTGTAAAAACGGCAAAGCTCCTCCGTCAGAGGGTAGATTGGAAGATTGTAACCGATCAAGAACGGGTACTCATAGAATGTGCAGTATCCAGGCCGGTGCACATTGGCATAGTCCGTCCCGGCCGGAACCATTTCCACGTGGTCCGGAATATGGTGCGTCTCTCGAAGATCATCTAAGTGGGATTGTAATAAAACGCTGTGCTCCCAGGGAAGGTCTGGGCTTTTAGTTGGAAAATCCCTGCGAACATGCATCTCCTTCGGAAGGACGTTGTCTACACTGAGAGGAACAAGGGCCTTCTCCGCCTTTTCCCCTTCACCACCGGAAGATGGCGGAACCCTAGACGGGGCATTATCTTTAGCCTTTTTACTACTCTGTCCATGTTTTGTCATGATTATATTGCGTAAGAAACGAAGCACTGACGATAGGAAGTGTGGTTTCAGCAGAAGTGGGAGAGTCCCTCACGAAATAACGGTTACAGGAAAGGAAGACAAAGGAGTAGATCAGAAAATGCTTTCTGAAGGCTTGAAAGGTGAATCGAATTGAACCTCTCTCCTACTTATAGGGATAAGTTGCGCAGAAATCGAAGAGTCATGATTCAAAACGTGCGCCGGAAACCAAAATGTCACATCATCCTCTGAACCGCCTCGGGGGCAAATATAATAATGATGCATACAGGCGATGACGTCATTCCAAAAAGGAAGCCACGCGTCAGTGGCTCAACAACCTCATATATTTCACTTCATTCATATTGCCGCCCTGGGTCGAGGTCAAATTCTCCTAAGCCGAGGTTCACGTTTCCGCCCATCGAAGACGCCCACCGAGTGCGTCTCCAACGAGCGGAGGGACTAACTGTATAGGGTCAAATTTGACCCTCAGCATCTCTACGCCAGTGGGTACGCCCAGTGAGTGTACGCCGACTAACGTAGCGGGTACGACTCGG
>NW_017670321.1:17093-194299 GCF_001879085.1 Nicotiana attenuata
ATATTGTGATACAAATCTTGTACTTTATACTCTATAGAGCTCATGTACTCGATGACAACATATTTGGGATGATTTTTAGTTTTACCGTTATCTGACTTCAGTTATTTTATATTACGTCCGCATTGGAGACTATTTAATACTGCTATTTAAGGTTTATTTATGCACTATGGTTGTTGGCTTGCCTAGAAAACCGTGTTAGGTGCCATCACGACTCCAGTGGAATTTGGATCGTGACATGGATAAGGTGAAATTGATTTAGGAGCGGCTTTTCACAACGCAATCCAGGAAAAAGCATTATGCTGATATGAAGTTTCGTGATGTGGCTTTCATGGAGGGTGAGAAAATTCTTCTTCAAGTTTCACCTATAAAGAGCGTGATGAGATTTGGGAAGAAGGGCAAATTGAGCTCTCAGTATATTGGTCTATTTGAGGTGTTAGAGAGAGTGTGTGAGGTGGCCTATAGATCCGCTTTGCCACCCAACTTGTCGAGAGTTCATCCAATATTTCATATTTTCATTCTTCATAAGTATTATGAGGATCAATCATATTGTTGGATTTCAATTCAGCAAAGTTGGATGAGAATCTAGATTATGAAGAAGATCGGTGGCCATTTTGGATAGGGAGGTTTAAGATATCGCATCAATGAAGGTTCAGTAGAGAGGTCAACCGGTCGAGGAGGCGACTTTGGAGACCGAGCATGATATGCGGAGCATATATCCTCATCTTTTTGAGATTCGAGGTATGATTTCAAACCCATTCGAGGATGAACATTTATTTAAGAGGGGGAGAATGTAAAGACCCGGCTGATTATTTTGTGTATTTGAGTCCCATTTCCAGATTTGATGCTCTTATATGCTTGTTTATTATTTTGTGACTTGCGAGGATGTTGGATTAGTTCCGAGAAGGTTTTGGTGTGAGTAAAAGGAACACTTAGAGTTCTATTTTTGAAATCTTAAGTTGTAAGTGTTGACCAAAGTTTGAATTTTGTGTAAACAATAGCGGATTAGTGATTTGATGGTTCCAATAGGTTCATATGGTGATTTATCACTTCGGATGTCATCATGATTTTAGAATCTACAAGAGTAAGGATATTCTGAATTGGATGAGAACTTTTGTGTTTTTAGTTTCTCACTTGTACCCCTTGAGTATCACCATTTTCTTACCGATCAGCAAAATAACAGGTTCGTTGTTAGCAGTTGTTCCTGCATCAACCTGTTTGGTTCTCCTTGTCTATTGTACACCATGCTCAGCTTCCAGAGAACTGGGTTCTTGAGCTGACTTTCCTGGACGAGCAGTGTTCTTCGGAGTACTTTCTTCAATGCACAAGGTTCTTTTGTTATACACTTTATAAGCCGTATAATATGAAGATTAACCAAGGAATACACCCTCATCACTTTTTTGGCACGAATTTTCCTTGAGCTTTTTCTATTATTATTATTCACAAAACTATTATTGCCAAAGACTCTTAGGTGAGTTATATCAGGGTTACCGCTCTTAAGTAACTCATATGGTGTCTTCTCAAGCATATATTTAATCATGCACCTATTGATTATGTGCCAAGTTGTGTTTAAAGCCTCGAACCAGAATGTCTTAGGAAGACTACTAGCAATTAACATTGTTCTTGCCATATCCTTTATGATCCTATACTTTCATTCTACATTACAATACCATTCTGCTGAGGAGTCCTAGGTGTAAAATAATCAGATCTAATGCTAGCTAATAGACAATTCATTTTTTTTCTTGCAAGTTCTTCACAAATACAATAGATAAATCATATGTTTCATCTTTAGAGGCAAGAAACAAGGACCATGTAAACTTAAAATGGTCATCACCAATCACAAACACATACCACTTTTCTCTTCTACTTTTAATCCTCATGGGTCCATATAAATTCATATGCAAAGGACGTGGGTACTGACTATTTTCTTTGATTTGTAGGAGGACTTCACAAGTTTACCTCTTGCACAAGCATCACAAATTTCATCTTATTTGAACCTGGATTTGGGCAAATCACCCGGTCTCCGATGCTTATACTTGACTTGCTGACAATTAAAACACCTTGCAACATGACCAACAATGTCATTCTTCATCCTCAACAACCAACAATTTTGCTTCAAATCACGGTACATCTTCGTAGTCTTGGATGAATAGAATATCGTGAACTATGAGCCTCCTCTAGAATCAATATCTCAAGCCATCGACATTGGGAAGATAAACTTGACCTTGAAGTCGCAACACACTATCATCACCAATAGTCACCTCCTTGGCGTCACCCTGCTGCTATGTTTCCTTAAGGACATGAAAATGGGGATTATCATACTGGCGAGCCTTGATGCACTCAAACAAGGATGACTACTCAACAACACAAGCGAGAATCTGGGTAGGCTTCAAAATTCCAACCTCATAAATATGTTAGCCAAATCCTGAACATCCATGGCCAAAGGTTGCTTCGTAGCTGGGATAAATGCCAAATTCCCCATGACTTCTGGCTTCCTACTTAAGGCATCCATTAATATATTAGCTTTCCTCGGGTGTTACAAGATAGTGATATCATAATCCTTCAACAAATCTAACCACCTTCACTGCCTATAGTTCAAATCCTTTTGCTTGAATAGATGTTGAATACTCTGATGATCCGTATATACCTCACAAGTCACGCCATATAAGTAATATCTCCAAATCTTGAGCGCGTGCACAATAGCTGCTAAATCCAAATCGTGTACTGGATAGTTCTTCTCATGGGGCTTGAATTGGCATGACACATAGGCAATCACCCTACTGCCCTGCATAAACACACACCCAAGGCCATCCGTGAAGCATCAGAGTAGATAGTATACAGTCCCGATCCTGAAGGCAACACCAAAACTAGACTGTAGTCAAAGCAGTCTTAAGCTTCTAAAAGCTCACCTCGCACTTGCCAGACCATCTGAACAAAGAAACCTTCCGATTCAACTTAGTAAATGGAGCTGCTATAGATGAAAACCATTCCACAAAGAGATGGTAGTAACCAGCAGAGCCTAGGAAACTCCTGATCTCAGTAGCGATAGATGGTTTGGGCCAACTTTCAACTGCCTCAATCTTCTTTAGGTCCACCTTGATCCCATCACTAGACACCATGTGGCACAAGAATGCCACCGAGTTCAACAAAAACTGACACTTGGAAAATTTAGCACATAACTTCTTCTCCCTCAAAGTCCGAATCACAATCGTCAAATTCTGCCCACGCTCCTCCCTACTACGGGAATACACCAATATATCATCGATGAATACAATGACAAAAAAATCCAAATAAGGCTAGAACACACTGAAATGCATGAAAGCTTCTATAGCAATAGTCATCCCAAATGACATCACCAAATAACTCATAATGCCCAAAACGAGTCCTAAAAGCCATTAGGAATGTTTTGAAGCCCTAATCTTCAACTAGCGATACCTTGATCTCAAGTCAATCTTTGAGAACACACTACCACCCTGAAGCTAATCAAATAAATCATCATTGCATAGTAGTGGATAATTGTTCTTTTTAGTAACCTTGTTCAACTGCCGGTAGTTAATACACATTCTCATAGACACAACTTCTTCTTTACAAGTAACACCGGCGCACCCCAAGGTGAAACTGTAGGCCTGATGAACCTCTTATCCAACAGCTCCTGTAACTAGTCCTTCAATTTGTTCAACTCAATAGGAGCCATGAGATATGGTGGAATAGAGTTTGCTGGGTGCCTAGTGCCAAATCTTTGCCGAAATCAATACCTTATCAGGAGGCATGCCCGGTAGGTCTACAGGAAAGACATTCGGAAACTCCCTCACTGTCGGACCTGACTCAACAATAGTAGTATCAACACTAAAATCTCCAACAAAGGCTAGATATGCCAAACAACCCTTCTCAACCATTCATTCGACCTTTAAATATGAGATCACGCTGCTAGGAGCATGGCTATGAGAACCCATCCATTACAACCTCGACAACCCTAGCATAGACAACGTCACGTCTTAGTGTGACAATCAAGAATAGCATGGTATGATGATAATCAATCCATACCCAAGATCACAGCAAAGTCTACCATATCTAACAATAGAAAGTCTGTCCTCATTTGAGAATCACACATAGTGACCACACAGGCAGTGGCGGATCCAGGATTTTAAAATTATGGGTGCTCGCCGTTAAAAACTTCAAAAGAAGAGGAAAAATAAATTTACTTGTGGGTGCTCGCTCAATATTTATCTAAATATTTGTACAGTTGCCTATATAAATTTATTAATATGGTCAAAGTTAATGGGTTCTTAAGCACCCACAACTCCCTATGTTCATCCGCCACTGCACATAGGACCAATAAACTCAAACCATCATAATTGAATCCCCAACCATATAGATACATGAATAGGAGTAAGAAGCGAATCATGTGGCATATCCAAACAAGAAGAAAAGTATGATGACACATATGAGTAAGTAGATCCAGGATCAAACAATAGTGAAGCATCTTTATGACACACAAAAGTAATTAAAAGTAATAGCCTCGGTCCTTCTCGAAAATGTATAGCATCTAGCATGACCTCCACTAGTCTAAGTGCCCCCTCTAGGACGACCACGTCCTGGATGACCTTCAATTCGAGCTGGTTGAGCGGGTGGTGTAGTAACTGGCGCATGAATTATTGTCTAACCTCTATACTGCTCTGAAACTTTGCGATAATAGGGGCAGTATTTTCTGCCATTCCCCAATTCTCCACACTTATAGAAACCTTTGAACGAGAATGATTTTGGGGCCTGAGTCAGACCCCGTGACCCAAATATCCACCAGAAGAACCAAGTACCTATAAACCTAGAATAGACGGAGCGTAATGATAACTTTGTGCTGGAAGTGCACTGAATGAAGACTGCACAAAAGCTCCTTGACTAGGTGGTAGTCTATGATAAGATGGAATGCTAGAATGACATCTCCCAAATCGACCTTGGCCTTTAGTTGAGGCACCACTAAAGCTACCTGAATGTCGAGACCTCTTGTCCCTACAATGCGTCATCTTTAGTCTCATTATGGATGCGCTCAATACGATGGGCTATCTACATAGCCAAGTGGAATAAAGTCCTAATCTCTACCTCTAAAGCAATAGCAAGGCGAATAACATAGTGGATACCATTAGTGAATCTCCCCACTCACTCATCCTCAGAGGCAACCAAAGCAGTAGCATAACGGGACAGCTCGGTAAACCTCGTCTGATACTCAGTAACTGACATCAGACCCTACTGAAGGTACTCAAATTACCTTCTCAGCTTCTTTCTTCTAGTGCAGAGCACATACTTCTCACAAAAGACCATGGAGAACTGAGCGAAAGTGAGAGGGGGTGATCTTGCTAGTCTGCCCAGCTTATAACCTGTAACCACCTCTTGGCTGGACCCTGCATTTGAAAGGCGGTGAATCAACTCCATTGGATTCCTAGGCATCCTCTAAAGGTGTACCGCTAAAGTGAGGAGGATGCAACTTTGTGAACTTATCTAGACTCTTCATCTCATCAGCTGATATCGTGTGCCTAACCTCAGGCTGCGCTGAAACAATAGGTGGGACTCCTCTAATTGGTAACACTCTTGGAATCTGCTAACCATGGTCTTTCTGCTCTGGGGGTACGAGTAGTTAAAGTCTGCGCTCCACCCCCGCGTGAAAAGTAGTTGCTTCAGTAGGAAATGCCGCAACCTAAGCTAAACTCTCGAATAGACCAACAATACGGACCAAAGGGTCCTGATAAAACGACGTAGAAAATAAACCTGGAGAACCTGATATGGTCACATCGGCTCAACATGGTCCGAAATCTGCTCCTCAATGGGAGCTACTGGTGGCTCCATATCAACTGCTCGAGTAGGGCCACTAGCTACGGTGCTTGCTCCACCCCTACCTCTGCCTCGGCCCCGACCTTTCGTGGCCCTGGTTCGGGGTACTAGCACCTTTTTTGCCAAACTAGAAGAACATGTCCTCACCATTTGCGAGAGAACAAATATTCAAATATTCAGACTTAGGGATAAACAATCTGCATGACATAGAATGAAAGAGAGAGAAGATTTTTTAACAACCCTGTAGCCTCTCGAAGATAAGTATAGACGTCTCTGTACTGATCCACAAGACTCTACTAGACTTGCTCATGAATCATGAGACTTAAGCAACCTAGTGCTCTAATACCAACTTGTCACAATCCAAAATCCCATCGGAGCCGTAATAGCACCTAACACTGCTTGTTAGGCAAGCCAATCATCAATATATAGAAATAAACTTTAACAACAGTATGAAATAGTCTCAAAGAGGAATAACATAAATAACTGACGTCAAATAATGTACCACCCCAAAATCATGTGTCATCGACTGCATGAGCTTTATAGAATAAGTACAAAAGAGGCCAGAACAAAAATACAATATTGTCTAAAAGAACAAACAATAATAATCATGAAATAAATGAAGGAACTTCAAGGGCTACAAATGGAACATCAGTGCTACCTAAAACTCACCACGCCGATATAGGTAACAACTATAGCAATTACCGCCACTAGCAAGACCTAGATCTGCTCATACAGTGTAGAGTGCAACCGACCCTATGCACTTAGTAAGTAGCATGCCTAACCTCGGTCTGAAAGCAGTGACGAGGTTAACAAGGTCCATATATCACTTTCAATAGACAACCACAACAATAACAACATAATAATAACAAAAGGAAAAGTAGTTCAATAATATCAGGTTCAACTCTATCAAATTAAGAGGAAAATAAGCATGCTTTCCAAATATATCAATCAAGGCATCGACTTTAAAGACATCAAATATTCAATACCATGAGGGAAGTACAGCTCTATGGCTGCATGACAAGTATTCATACCAAGATCAACAACATCCCAGTTTAATCTCTAAGTAACACAATCACAGCACATACATATAGCGTGGCATAAACACCCTTCGGTCAACCTCTCAGGATGCTCATAGTGTCTAGCTCAAAGACCTTGAATCATTACACACACACACACACACATCACTATACGGTGCCTAGCATAAGCCTCTCACTAAGCACATATCAAGTGCATGTACTTAAAGGACCAAAAAAGTCACATGGTTATCACCTAACTCCGGAGGGGTGGATCTTAGCCCAAGCGTCGTTCAGATGAAAAGTCGACGATCAATATCAATCAACCCAATACTGAGCCTTTATGCAAGCATCACCTCATAATAAATATCAATACGGCTCTATTGCACAAGGTGAGTCATCAATCTCCTCGAGCCTCAATATGCCAACATCTCACAGTACCATAATCAAATACCACATGGAATATACCAACGTACCACGGCTCAGCTCAAACCAGTGTCACACATACAAGGACACTATCAACATGTGAGATAACATAGAACGAGTGACTAGAGAAAGAGATACAACACACATATATAATATCGTGGCTTAAAAATGTGACTATGGCTAAGGCAAATAGCTCAACATAGCAAAAATAGCTCTATCATGTCTCAAATAGATAAGTAGATAACCTAGACATTATTTCTAGCTTGTATAATAGCTCACATAGTCAATGAGTGTAAAAAACATGGCATCAAAAAAAGCATGATAGCGAAACAAGGCATACATTAGCCTAGAAACTACCCAAATCTAAATAATGTCACCTCGCGTATGCGTTACCCCCAACATATAGCAAACACCAAGCCAAGATTAGGCAAGATACTTACCTCAAATACGTGAGAATCAATACTCCAAAATTCCCTTGCCACTCGAGTCAACCTCCAAATGAGTCAAATCTATCCAAAAACAATTGAATAACGTCAAACAAGGCTGTAGGAACTAATTCCAAACGATAAAGCATCAATCTTTATTAAACTACACAAAATCAACCAAATATGCAACCTGGGCCCGCTTCCCGGAACACGATAAAAAATCTAAATCCCGACTACCCATTCGAATACGAGTCCAAATATATAAACTTTATCCAAATCCTACTCCAAATTTGGATTCAAATCACAATTATTCACTTTCCCAAGTCGAACATACAAGCCCCCAAATTTACTTTCGAATCCCATAATGTATGTGCAATAATCCATGGAAAAACAATATATAATATCAAAATTAGATAGTAATCATTTACCCTAGTTATGGTGATGAAATTCTCCCCAAAAATTGGCTTTAGCCGAGCTCCAAAACTCAAAATAGTGAAAATAGACCAAACCATCGAAATATAAGCTCCTGCTAGTGATTTCCGCATCTGTGGTCAATATGGTCGCTTCTGCAATGTCGCATCTCAATAACCTCATAGATGCGCTGACCACTAAAACACCCGACCCATCACTTCTGCGAATAAACTCCGCTCTAGCAGAGCAACTGTTGCGATCAAAATGTGCATCTGCGCATGTGCTTCTACATTGCCAACCTCGCATATGCGGACTCCCATGCTCAGGCAAAAGTTCATCTCTGCTCTTTTCTCACCACTCCTGCTGCCTTGCACCTGCGACCAAAGTTCCACAAGTTCAACACACCAGATTTAGTTCTACCACTATGCATCCAAATGATCCGAAATACTCCCGAACCCCACAGGACCCCGTCCAATCATACCAACAAGTATGAACACATTATCAAAGCTTATCTAAATTTTCAAAACATTACTAATAACATCAAAATCAAAATCGACAATCAAAACCAATCTCTTAAGTTCCAAACTTTTCCAACTTCGCCGAACATGTCTGAAACATGCCTAAATATTCCGGTTTCCAACCAAACGTCACACACAAGTTCCAAACGGCTAATGAACCTATTTCAAGTCCTAAAACATGGATCCAATTCTAGTATCATCGTTGTCAACTCCCAGTCAAACCTATAAACTATCCAAACCTTCAAGCTTCCACCTTTTGGCAATTAGAGCCAAAACATCCTAGGAACGTCCAAATTCTAACCAGACATACGCCTAAGTCCAAAGTCACCATACAAACCTAGTGGAACCATCTAATCAATTATCCAAGGTCATATACTCAAAAGTCAAACCTTGATCAATTCTTACAAATTAAGCTTCCAACCATGGAATTAATTGTTCCAATTCACTCCCAAATCTTTTCGAAATGAAACCAACTAGTCCTACACGTTACAAAACAACAAACAAGTATACGGGGAGCATAAAATAGGAAATGGGGATCAAAACACAAAATAACCTGTCTTGTCGTTATATTCCTATTAATTGTTTTGATACTATAGTTAATCTATTGTTATTGAATATGGTGGATTTTTAAGTTATTCTTGGTATGAATTGGTTTTCCTTGTATCATGCTATCTTGGACTGTCACACCAAGACTATCACTTTAGCTATACCAGGATTTCCTAGATTAGAATGGAGAAGGGTGGTATCTTTCTTAAAGGCTTAACACATGGTTTAGAAGCGGTGTATAGCATATTTGGCTTACATGCGAGATTCTAATATAAAGGGGTCTATGGATTTAGTGTTGGTAGTGAGAGAGTTTTTGGAGGTGTTTCCGACAGGTTTATTAGGCATGCCACCTTATATGGACATTGATTTTTGCATTGATTAGGTTTCGGGCACTCAACCTATCTCGATCTCACCATGTCGTATGGATCCAACTGAGTTGAAAGAATTGAAGGAGAAGCTATAGGATTTTCTTCATAAGGGATTTATTAGTCCAGGTGTTTTTCCTTGGGGTGCGCTGGTGTTATTTGTGAAGAAGAAGGACAGTTTATGAGGATGTGTATTTATTATCGGTTGTTGAACAAGGTTACTTTCAAGAATAAGTATCCATTGCCTCCTATTGATGATTTGTTTGAATATGTTAAGGGCACCAAGGTGTTCTCCAAGATTGATTTGAGATATGGATATCATCAGGTGAAGATTAGGGCTTTGAATGTCCCTAAAATAGCTTTCAAGACTCGCTATGGTCATTATGAATTCTTGATGATGTTATTTGGTTTGAGTAATGCTCCAACGACTTTCATGGATTTGATGAATCGAGTGTTCAGCTTATTTGGATTATTTTGTGATTTTATTCATTGATGATATGTTTGCTCTCGTAGTAGAGAAAAGCATGAGTAGCACTTGCGGGTTGTACTTCGGACTTTGAAGGAGCGTCAGCTTTATGCCATGATTTTGAAGTTAGAGTTTTGGTTCGACTCAATTTCATTCTTGAGTGATGCTGTGTCTAGTGATGGTATCAATGTAGATCCTAAGAAGATCTAGGCAGTTCAAAATTAGCCTAGACCTACTTCAGCTACAAAGATCCGGAGTTTTCTAGGTTTGCCAGGCTACTATTACTGCTTTTGTGAGCACTTGATTTTTGCCCGACCAAAAGACTCTTACAAAATCACAAAAAATAGAATTTTGAAGATTACTTTAAATTTGAGAGAATTTCTAGGAATATTTGCTTAATTCTTTGCATATTAGTTGCATTTTGCATATATTAAAAGCATAGAAAATACTCCCAAAAATATCAAAATTTCATGCATTGCATATTAGGTTTTGTGTTCGTATTTTAGGATTAATTGGTTAATTAATTATTCATTAAAATAAAAATCACAAATATTGTTCATTTTTAGCTCTTAATATTAGATGAGTAATTTTCTCTTCCGTAATTTAGGATTAATTAATTTTGTAAATAGTGCAAACAGATAATTAGCTTGATTTTATAATTAGACTAATTTAGGATTAAATTTAGGATTTAATTAATTTAGTTAGCATTTTTATTTAAAATTAAAGAAAAGAAAGAAAAAGAAAGAAAACAAAAAAGAAAAAGGCTGGTTTTTGATTTGGGCCACCCAAAAGACCAAAATCAGTAGCCCAAACCCCTTTCCTTCAAGAATCCGCCCAAGCCCAATCCCTTACCCGGTCCAGCCCCTCCCACTTGATGAAACGACATCGTTTCACTTAGTTTGAATCCTAGCCTTTGATCATCCATTGATCCAACGGTTGGGAACTGGATTTCCCTCCCCTTTATATATGTCGGAACCCCACCCCATAGCCTAGAGAACCCCTCCACTTTCCCCTCCATCTCTAACCTAGAAAACCCTAGCCGCCTTGTTTTTCTCTCAAGCACCACGGCCCAAACCCTAGCCACCGCCCGCCGGAAATCATTTCATGGCGGCGGGTGGTCTCCAAACACCTCCAAATCTTCACCCTACAACCACCTTTACCCCTCCTTTCCAAATCCATGAGTTATTTTCCCCAAATCCTCCTCAAACCAGTCAAATATCAAATCTGAAAATCTAAAATGCAAATGTTCTTGCATGTTTCATTCCTCCGCGATGTATTCATTCGTGTAGTTCGAAACTCACCGCAAATGGATTTTTCTTGACAAGAACAATCATTTGGGGTCAATTTTGAGCTATATCGAAGCCCAAGCAGAGATCCGCCTCAGCTCTTTCCCTGTTTCTCAAATACGTACAACCTTGTCCTTGCTTGTTTGTTTTAGTATTCTGGTTGATGTTTAGGAAAACTAAAAGGAAAAAACATAGTGTTGTTTGTTTATCGATTTATTAGACTACTTTCTCATTTAGGTTTTATTTATTTATTTTCGTTTTGTTTAATTCCATTTTTTTTGTTTGTTGCTGATTTGGTTAGCCAATAAGTTAGTCAGTAGTATTAATCAGTTCACTCCAAGTTCATAACTGTTTCAGGCATATCTGTGTGGTATTTTCTGTTCCTTATTTCGTTGTTCTTTCTTTTCTTTTCTTCATAATTGTTTTCTTATTTTAATTTGCATGCTTTGGGATTTTCAGTATCTTATTGTTATGTGTTTGATCATCTCGCCTATGTTAATATGAATCAGTATGTTTATTTCTGAGTTTGGCAGTCTCATTGATTTGATTTAGGATAATTGTTGGTTCTATTGATTTTCTATGATCCGTAAATCATTAGACACTTCTAGGGCTCAATTGAACAAAAGGAAAACTTAGAGGGGTCATTTGAGGGGTGGACAAATAGAAAATCGGATAAGACCATGTTAGAAGGTTCTAGAATATGGGCAGCTGGCCCTATTTGGCCAGTACAAAATACTTGTTTACCGTGAAATGGTAACAAAAATTAAATTTATTAAATGGGACTCTAAAAATACGTGATCTATTCCCAAGCTAGTTTGTTAGAGCAGATGATGCTGATATTATGAACTTTAACGATGGGGGGAGGAGATAAGCAAGGTAACGATCGAACCAAAGGGTCTGCTACCCGGGCGCAAGCTTGGTCGATTGGGACTTTGAGGTCGACCTCGGGTTGTCGGGGATACTCGGGAGTAATCTAACAGCTAGAAATATAATCAAACGAAGCTATTTACAATCGAAATTGAGTTTGTACGATGAAGAACACATATAAAATGAAGAACACGTATAGAGGCGAAGGATATCGAGGTATCCTCAGTGTCAGTGAGAACCAATGAGCTTTAGTAAGAAAAGAGAGAGAGAGAGAGATATTATTGCACTTTGTAGAATTGTGGGGAGCAATATCAGTCCCTTACAAGGTAGGGTGAGTTCCCTTTATATAGGAGAGGGAACTTAGTAACGAATACATGTATATCTAATTTATGAACTATGGAGATGTGATGGCTTGACTCGACACCCTAGCATAGGCTAGGGATAGGCCGGTTTTGTCAGACTCAACCGCGTATCTTGGGGGCTTCCCCCTTTTGTCTTTATCTCGACCTTGAATCGGACCTCGAAAAGCATCGAAGGGGTGGACTAAGGTGTGGCTTCATATCATCGGGGTCTTGAGATATTTTTCCGAGGTGGCTTCATGTTCTCGGGGTCTCGAGGTACCACCCCGAGATGGTTTGATGGCGGGAAATCGGGCCCTCTGATTTCACCACGTACAGATAGTCTCCGCGTTTCTCAAAACGAAGCGATGGGAAACGGTTATGAACATTGACTCCTCGAGCCCCTCATGGCGATAGTGCATTGGCGATCCGCGTCGTGGCGCAATCTTTCGCGATAGATGGCATATCTCATAGACTCCTGCTCAATACTCTGCCACTTCCTTTCTTCAAGGTAAAAAGTGCTGCCGTCGATTTGGTTTTTCAATGATGCAGTAATTGCATTTGCTGGTCAGTTTTCCAGAGCCTCGACGATCGTGTTGCTGCCCCCTATAAATGGGGTGCCTTGGCGTTGTTTTTCCTATCCCAGTATCTTCATCGGCATGCTTTGCCTATTCCTTCTTGTCATCTTCTTCTACCTTTGAACATCATGTTTGGGGCTTATGGCCTCAAGACCGGTAGGAGATGTTTCCTTAAGTTGTGCCATGGCCCTTCGTCAGAACGTCCCTTTGCTGAGCATAAATGCGTTGTCCCACTATGGTCGTTGGTATGCTGGTGTTTGCTGCTGCCGTTGGCCCGAGGTGGCGATGGACGGGGAATCGGCCTCCCCCTTATGTAGACAGTCGTTTGAATTATGCACCGCTGCTCACTCTCCTACCCGGGCCAGGTGTGGCACCTCACCCTTAGGGCTCTTTCTTTCCCGAGGGATAAGGTGGCCCTCTCGGTCGTTGAGGTTGAGGCCCGCCGAATCTCCAATTTTTGGTTTAGGCGGGCTATGTCTCTTTTCTCTGCCTCCTCTGTGTCTTCTCCTTTTCATCTTTTCCATCTCCTCCGGCGGGAATCCCTTGAGGGATTGAGCTGGGAACCTAGAGGAGGTGGAGGTCGAAGGGATCACCCTCGAGGGTATGATGCTCGAGGATGCTGATACCGGAGATGCGCCCTCGAGGGCGGACTGGGCTTCCGGGTTTTATCATATGTACATCCTTCCGTTCCTTCACTGTAGGGGTAGATTCCCGTAGGCCTTAGCAATTGTATGTAATGACCCTTCGAGGGCTTCCGTACATGAATGTTTATGAATATGAACATATCCTTTTGATTTCTGCTTTCGATTTGCGCCGAGTAACTGCATGTTTTTATACCCTCGAGGCCCCTTGAACGCCCCTTTTTACTTTTCGACTGCTGATACTTGGCCGAGGTGCGAGCATTCTCTCAGATCTTCTACCGATCGGCATGGCTCCCTTTCGAGGCCATCATTGTTCCTCGGGCAACCCTGGGTTGATTGGTCAGATCTGGGATGCTAGGCCTTCTGAATCGCATAGAGATAATGCGTTTGAACTTCGGGGCCTTTGAGGATGTTTATCCTGGATGGCGGTCGGCTTTGGGTACCGCGGGGTCCCTTTTGATTTCCGATGTGGACAACTTCCTTTAGATATGTATGAGATAGGTTTTGCTGAGCGGTTGCATGCGCTTAGGCACCGCTTCGAACTTTTACGGAGCTTTCGCGATTGGAGCTCCTTGCATTAAGTGACGACATGGAAAGCTTCACAAATTCTAGTTTCTCTTCGGTGGGGATCCTCGAGGCGGGATGCCATCTCGAGCTCGGAGATAATACGGGCGGTTCCTTGAGTCTTGGGTTTTTGTCGGAGGATACTTTCGGGTCGAATATCATCCCATTGGACTATATCGACGTCGTATACTCCCCGGGGCTGACTCCGGGCAGGCAAAACATGGCCGTTTCTAATCACATAAGTGGGGCGGCTTCGGCTTCTTCACAGGGCTTCACTATTTTGAGGTAGCTGTTCTCTTGCTTAGGCATAGGGTTCCTTATTTCCCTAGGTGCAAGAAGTGTTTGTGCGCGTCCTTGCTTTGCTCTGTTTAGTATTACCGTAGCCATGGCAACCACTCTGGGGGCGGCATGGCCAAGAGGGGAGAGTGCTGTTCCCAACGCTCGGGAGCCAAGGGATTTTGTTCTGACTACGGTTTCTTTGATAAGAGGGGAGCATATGGAGATGGTGAGAAAATACTGCGGATGGATTGAGGGGGTAACGCTGCAGGTCCTTCCTCCGGGAGAAAACGTTATAGATTCTGCTGACGGATTTTTGAGTGTATACCTGCATCCTTTCGCGTTTGCCCCCCCGACAGGGTCGTGCTTGATTTTTGCTTGAAGTATCGGGTTACTTTGGCGCAAATACATCCGTCGTTTTGGCGGGTGGTGCTGATGATGAGGTTCTTTGCGGAGAAGGCCGATCTCGAATTTACGCTCGATCACCTCATCCGGCTGTATCGACCCTTTCATCATCAGGGCCTGCTAACCCTTAAGTGTCGTTCATCCCCGTCGTTTGTTGTCGATGACGAAGAGGAGGGGGTCGAGAATGGGCCGGTTGGTTCATCCGGGCCCGGACGGTCAATATCATCCCCTCGAAGCTTTTGCCGTTTCCCGAAGGGTGGAATTACACACGTGAGTGGAGCGTCCGGTGCTTTTTTAGGTTGTACCTATAGCGGAAGTTGGTTAAATAATGATACTTTTTACCTTGTTGTAGCAATTTCATGGTCGCTAGGCAAAGTCTCTGATCTGCCCAGCTGGGTTCGGAGGCTGGTGACCCATTCGTCTTGTGACGAGCGTCGGTGGCGAGCTGTGCTCCGTGTCAGGTGGGGAGCGAAATACCAAGGTATGTGCGTGTGCTGCCTTTGCCTCGGCCCTCATGTATTTGAGATAACATTTTTCCCTTTTCTACTTGCATTGGATCTGTCGCTTGCAGGTGTCGGGCAGTTCTTTGGGATGAGATAGTGTTCTTCCGAAGAGGGGAAGGAGTCGTTGACCTCTCTCCCTACCATTCGAGGCGATGGAGCTTCTAGTGGTGCTGATCATGCCAGCATCTCCAAGGAGAAGGTATTGTCTGAGCCTGCTGCCCTCGGGGTACCTGATTCTAGGTCACCGATGCCTTCGAGCGGACATGCTTTGCCCGAGACTGGCTTTCCCCGAGGTGAAGGGACAGGATCAACAGGAGTATGCTCCGACTTCGAGGAGGTCCGCCGGCTTCACTTCGTGGTGAGTTTAGGCGCAATTTCCCCGTATTCTGCATCCTTCGTTCGTTATTGAGTTGTACTTGTGCAGGCCTGTGACAGGCAGATGTCTGAGCTGGTCCGCCAAGGGGCCAAGTTTCAGAAAGTTTGGGATGAGGAGGAGTCTCTTAGTGTGTTTAGCGAGGAGGAGGAGGGCGAGTTTTTGCATTGGCGATGCGAAGTGTACATGTGCTCGAATTATAAGAGTTATTTGACAGAGCAGGTAACTTTATGCAGCCCAAGCTTCGCTTTCTTCGGCCCTTTTAGGTTAACACCCTTCTCTGTCATATCGGCTACAGAAAAAGACGGAGGCCATGGAGCACCTTAAGGGATATTGCTCGCGCCAGAAACGCTTGTGGCGAGCTAAGGGCTTAGGTGCAAGCTCATGTTTTAGAGGAGGCAAGTGCCGTGGCCAAGGTTCCTGCCTTAGAAGTCCAAATGTGGTTGGCTCGAGATAATGCCAAAACCCAAGCAGATGTGATCGAGAAATTGGAATCCGAACTTTCTAAGATCAGGGGCGAGGTAATTAATGCCCGGGCTAGGGCGATGCGAAGCTGAGCCAATGCTGATCAGGAGATGGTGGTCCGTATGAAGGATTCCGCGGACGCTCAGACTGAGCTGAAGCGAGCCCTCGACCGGGAGAAAAAGATCGAGGAATATGTCCGCTGCAAATCTCGAAGGGAAGCACTCGAGGAGATTCGTGCGAGGGGCTTTATTCTTTCCGATGAATTGGACCGAACAAGGGCGGACGAGCGTGACGCGTGGTCATTTCTTGCCGACGGGGCGGGGAGTGAACCCGGCGAGCTGTAGCTCTTCGGAATGGATCATAGATTGTGCCATTTTGTTTCTTTGTTTTTGATATGTATAGAATATGTCTGTTTATGGAGAGTGTGTCTATTCCCCCTTTTTCCTTTGTGTGCGTAAAATGAGAAGATACTTTGAATCCTACCTTCATCTCCTTCTGTTATCGTCCTCGACCAGGCCGGTTTCAATGTTTGGCGGGATCCTTACAGGTCCGGGATCAACCGGGCCAGCCCTTGGCTCCTAGGAGTGTTTCTTGATGTGAGCGAGCGTTGCGGTCCCTGCGCTTTGTCTGGACGTTTAGATCGAGTCTCCGAGTCGCTTTGCGAGTCGAGCTGTTACGGGCCTTTAAGCTCTTCCCCGTCCGCACGGGCGGGTGACGGTGGCCTTCTTTGCTTCGGGTCGACATGACCTTATAAGCGAGTGACCTGGGGGCTCACTCGACTGGCGATTGTGGCGTTTGTGCCGTGCCCTTAGGCATGCTGTAGCTTTGTGCTTATTGTGGGTCCAGTCTCCGAGTCGCTTTGCGATTCTGGCTGTAGTTGACCTTTACGCGCCTTTCGATTTCCCGAATGGGGTAGTGCTTCGCACGTGGTTTTTGGTCGTTGAGACCCCTCCGTATGTGGCCCGGGGGCATGCTTAGTTAACTATTTTGGATCCGGTCTCCGAATCGAGTTACGATTCAAGCTCACTTTAATCCTCAAGTTGTCAATTTGGCTGGCGACAATGGCTCTTACGCTTTTTGGTCGTAGAGATCTTTCAACATGTGGCCCGTAGGCTTGCTTAGTTAACTATTTTGGATCCGGTCTCCGAATCGAGTTACGATTCGAGCTCACTTTAATCCTCAAGTTGTCAATTTGGCTGGCTACAATGGCTCTTACGCTTTTTGGTCGTAGAGACCTTTTTATATGTGGCCCGTAGGCTTGCTTAGCTGGCGACAATGGCTCTTACGCTATTTTTGCCCGTGGGCTTTTTGTAGGCTTTGTTTTCTGCTCGTTAAGGTCTTTTTGAAAGATTTTTGCCTAACCCGTCGTCGGTTCTAATAGAACCTCAATTTCAAGTCGTAATCGGCGATATTTCGAGCACCTCGGAAGGTTCATAGCCCGTTGTTTGCCTGTTGAGGGAAGCCTGTTGTAACCGGTTCTTTTTGAAGTATATTCGAAGTAGTGGCATGCAATTTTTAACGATGGTCGGGCGTCCCCGAGTCGCGTTTTTTTTTGGCTGTATCAGCCGTTTTGACCGTAGTCATTTGGCCGTAGCCATTTTTGATCCCGAGTGATAGTTTAGGTGTCCACATCGAGGGTATGCCCTTTCGGGATTCTTACAAATACGACGTATAGCCTAAACTTCGGGATTTTCATGCCTGTTGAGGTCTTACAGTTTTCCATGCCTGTTGAGGTCTTACAGTTCTTGGGTGATGTAGAATGGACCTGGTTATGCTGAGTCTGCCCGTTAAGGGTCTTACAGTTTCGGATTTTCTAGAATCTGGCGATGGACGACAGTCTCCAAGTCATCAAGTTGTTTAAGCGTGAAGACCGCTTCTTATGAGCTCGGAGTTTCGATCCTGAGATCGTGCGAGTGCCTAGTTTTAGGCATTGAGCCCCGAGTATATCGGGATGCAGTCGGTGGAGGGGGACCCCCTGCCGGGGATATACTTGAGATTTCTTTGTCCGGAGAATAAAATGCCGAGAAAATATCCTTTTATTGCTTGGTATAGATGTACATTGTTTCGCCATCATGAACTTGATCTGTGCGTGCACGGCTTCTTGGACCGTTCTGGGCCAGCATATAATTCCCGACGGGGTTTCAGTCCGCCGTATCTGGGTCATTTCAAGGGGGGATGCTCTTAGAGGCAAACCATCGTTCGTTGTCGGGCTATTGGAATAAAGCCCATGGCATCATCGAACCTTTTTCTGGTATGCTGTTCTGCCAGAAATCTTGCCGATAAGGTTTCTTTCGGGGCGAAAAGCCCGGATGAACGGAGAGAATACGGCGGTCGCCTATATGCGGTCTAGGAATCTCCGGGTAGAGTCTTGAGAACCTCCGAACATCCTAGCCAGCTGTCTGCGTTCAGGTTAGTAAAAGGAAAACGAAGGAGCGAAAGCAGCTCTTTCTTACCGCGGGGTGTGTAGGCGATGTTTCGGGACTCGGTGCATCCCTATCGGGTTATTCTAGTTCTGCCCTTTGCGAGGAATCTCGCTCTTCTATCGAGATGGGACCGTCGACGCCTTCGGGTAGAGTGTCGGTGGTCGCTCGAATAAAATATTTATACTTCGCGCTTCCTTTGATGGTGTAAAACTCGAGGTCCCGGCTCGGATTCAGGCGGGCTGTATTTAGAGAATGGTCTTTTAGGCGACTTGTTACTTGGAGTTCACCAAGGATTCGGGATGTGGGGGCGATTTGGTTCATTAATGCGGACCGCCCTGTTGACCCTTGGTCTGATACCATAGTTGCGGGTGACCGAACTTCCTGAATCTATGAGCACACAATTTATTTTAAGATTAAGCGGATGAGGGAGAGGTTTACTAATGTGCCGTCGTGACGCTGGGGTGGAGTCGTGGTGCCCCTTTCCCTGGATGCAAGAATATCCTTGGAAATATTTCCCTGGATCTGTCTTTGTCCCGGTGGCGGGTATTTTTGCTTCCCATGTAATGAGTTCTTGGAGGGCGTCACCATTCCTCCATTGCCATGGTGATACGTCGCGGTTTGTTTACTTCATCCTTCCCGGTAGTCTTCTTTCCTTGGGGCCAGATTTGAGCCTGACCGTTCGATAGTACTTGTCGTCGAATTTGACTGAGCAGCATGGCTGTCATATTTTCGGGATGGGAGTCATTCGTGGCTCTGCTGTCGCTTGCGTCTTGCGGATTCTGCGTCGGGTTGTGGTTCCTTCGGAGGGGGCCTTGGTCGAGTAGGCCTGAGTCGCTCAGCGTTCTTGGTTTCGCTTGTGGTGACTGCGACATTTGTCATAACAATATTGAGTCCACACTCTGCTAGACGAGGTTCGTCTGTTGGCTGTGCCTCACCGGATCTGGTTCCGCTGGATGTTCCCCGGGGATGCCGCCCTTGAACTACTCCCCTACCGCTACGAGGTATGTTGGATCTTGGGGCGTTCATCCCATTAGCGGCGCATGGATGGTATCTCCATCCGTTTGGCATTGGTTTCTTCGTGGAAGGCCTGCTGTTTCTGCAGAGGATTCTTGACGGCCGCCCACGGCCCCGATTAGTAGCCGGTGCTGGGTACGGACGCATGGCATACTCTTGGCCGAGTTTCTGGCTAAACTTCGTTTGAAACGACCTGGAGGTGGCGGGTATGCTCTGTTTAAACCCCGAGCAAAGGCCAGGGTTGTCTGTTCATCCGAAACCGGACGCGATCCCATTCGTCCTATCAGGGAGCAGGATGCGTCTTTTTGTGGTGTCTCTTCCTTTCTTTGTTCGGCCTCCGACTTGTCGGTTTCCGCCGCTGCTGCTTTGATGACATCGGCATATGTTTCTGTGGCGGGGTTATCTTGAAAGTTGCAGTTTTTCTTCGTATATGCATGAGCGGTGGTGCGCTCGTCGGGGGAAGCTGTCTTCGGTGTCGCTACGCTGGGGGTCCTCGGATGGCTTTGCAACTGAGCAATGGCCAGCTGTTGTGCCTGCAACATTTTAAAAATATTGTGAAGACTAACTTCCTGTTCTTCCCGGGCCGGGGTTTTTTTGAACTTCCTGTCGGTCGCAGTGTTGCACGCTTCTGTCGGCGTGAGAAGTTTCGTTGACTTGCTGTCCGTCCTGTGATTCCGCATCCGCTAGTATTGGTCCGGGTGCGTTATCGGGATCCTGTAGCGGTGCTCCGGTGGTCGGGATAGCTACACCATTTTCCCCGTGATCTTTGAGGCGGTCGTTCTCAGCTCTGTTCACCGAGCCAGACATTTTTACCTGAAATCAAAGGATCTTGGACAAGAAAAAGTGTGAAAGATGGTATGCGTTTGTGTAACGAAACTAACAAGAAAATAATCACTATTATTTTAGCCCCACGGTGGGCGCCAAACTGTTTACCGTGAAAATGGTAACAACAATTAAATTTATTAAATGGGACTATAAAAATACGTGATCTATTCCCAAGCTAGTTTGTTAGAGCGGATGATGCTGATATTATGAACTTTAACGATGGGGGAGGAGATAAGCGAGGTAACGACCGAACCAAAGGGTCTGCTACCCGGGCGCAAGCTTGGTCGATTGGGACTTAGAGGTCGACCTCGGGGTCGAGCTCGGGTTGACGGGAGTAAGATAACAGCTAGAAATATAATCAAATGAAGCTATTTACAACCGAAATTGAGTTTGTACGATGAAGAACACATATAAAATGAAGAACACATATAGAGGCGAAGGATATCGAGGTATCCTCAGTGCCAGTGAGAACTAATGAGCTTTAGTAAGAAAAGAGAGAGCGAGAGAGATATTACTGCACTTTGTAGAATTGTGGGGAGTAACATCAGTCCCTTACAAGGTAGGGCGAGTTCCCTTTATATAGGAGAGGGAACTTAGTAACGAATACATGTATATCTAATTTATTAAATATGGAGATGTGATGGCTTGACTCGACATCCTAGCATAGGCTAGGGATAGGCCGGTTTTGTCAGACTCAACCGCGTATCTTGGGGGCTTCCCCCTTTTGTCTTTATCTCGACCTTGAATCGGACCTCGACAAGCCTCGAAGGGGTGGACTAAGGTGTGGCTTCATATCATCGGGGTCTTGAGATATCATTCCGAGGTGGCTTCATGTTCTCGGGGTCTCTAGGTACCTCCCCGAGATGGCTTGATGGCAGGAAATCGGGCCCTCTGATTTCACCACGTACAATACTGAAACCAATTAGGGGCAGCCAGCTGTCCAATTTTGTTGAAAGATGTTCTTTGTGGGCTGAAGGGAATAATTCCCTTATCCTTTTCAGCACATGGAATTTTGATGCCTATAAATAGGACCTTTCTCATTCATTTGACAGAGATTTTCAGAACCCTAATAACACTAAAAGGCTCAGCTACTATTTCATTGGTAGCTGCCCCTATTTTTTTTCTGATTTCTAGCAAAACTTAGAATAACTTTTTCTCCAGGATTTCTGGTTCTCTATTTCGAGTATGGACTAAGCTGAAATTGTGTACTGCAGTTGATTTGTTACTGTTCTCCACTTATTTCTTGCTGAAGTTCTTACCTCATTCTGTTCTTTGCTGCATTCAGGTATTTTCACGAGCCTTGAAATGACAAAAATGAAGTTGTAACATGTTGGCCTGGAATAGAACTTCAGATATTCTTCTTTGCTTGATGTCTTCTATTTTTTGGCTTCGTAGTTTCTTTCCAACTTTTGTTTAAGCATGCTGAAACTGATGTTCTACTCTATAATTTAGTCACAATATTTAGGTTTGAAGGTTTGAATTAGTTTAGTTATTTCATGTATGGTTTGACAGTTTGCAATGCTTAATAGTTGTAATAATTCATTTGGACTCTTGTTGAAAAATATGTTCAGTGTATACTGTATATGTCTCGAAAGGATATGTGTTTGAATTGCTGAGTATTCTCAGCTGAATCAACTCGAATTTCAATGTTGTTAGATTAATGGCATGTTTAGGTCTAAGGTAATTCATGAATGAGTTTAGGACTCGATCTTTTGTTGTTGATATTAACAACATGTTGATAAATTAACTTATAGTGGTTGATTAGTATTCTGCATTTTCAGTAATCAGGTGGTGTATTTTGGTGTACAAATGAAATCAGGCCTAATTAAGGCCCTGACACTAAAGACCCTTTGGTTGAGATAATTGGGCATTGTGTTTGGCCCATGTGAGGCGGCCTGCTTAAAACCAAGCCCAAGGCGACCAGGCTCTTGGCTTCTCTTACCTTTGGGGCTCAATTTCGAGCCCAATTATCTTCTGCATTTTTTTATCCTCTAAGTTACCTGTTAATCTAATAAAACGGTTTTAACCTTGAAGCCTCATCTCTAAAGAACTGGGTCTGATATCAGCCCAATTGGTGCTGCCAAGGCAAGCCAGGCCGCATGTTGTCATCATCTTTCGCCTATATTCTTGGGCTCGATTTAGAGCCCAGTCGATATCAGCCTTGGTCCTAAATAACATAATGGGCCTACTGCTGGCCCAGATCCTTTTAAATAATTAACGGCCTGGTTTATATTACTTAGCACTTTCATAATTAGTATCTCTTTGTATTGAATTTCAAATTTTGCTTAAAACATGAATTCGTAGTTTGCTTTTGGCACATTTAATATATCATCGTGATTGTGTACACGTTCGCGTGACATAGTTGCGATCTTAAAAACAAAATCGGGTTATGCGTTCGCGCAACTTCGACTAAACTTTCTTAATAATAATAAAGCGTGATTAATTGTGGACACGTACGCGTGACATGATTTTTTACGCGCCAAAACAAAATGAGTACACGTACGCGTGACTCGTTTTAGGATAATTTTTTAATTAAAAGAAGTAAATGCACATAAGTTCTAAAACATGTAATTAAACAACTTAATTAAGCCAAGTATGATTAAAGCGACCGTGCTAAAACCACAGAACCCGGGAATGCCTAACACCTTCTCCCGGGTTAACAAAATTCCTTACCTGGATTTCTGTGTTTCGCGGACCATAAATAGAGTCAAATTTCCTCGACTTGGGATTTAAAATAAACTGGTGACTTGGACACCATAAATTATCCCAAGTGGCGACTCTGAATTTAAATAAATAGTCCCATTTCGATTATTGTCACTTTAATTGGAAAAACTCCCTATCCCCTTCGGGTAAAAATGAGGTGTGACAGCTCTGGCGACTCTGCTGGGGAACAGAACCCAGAATCTCTGGTTCAGGGTTCAAGAATTCGAGCTTTTAATATGATTGTTACTTGGCTTTGTTTATTGTTGATATTACTGTATTTTGTGGACCTAATGTGCTAATTTCTGTTTATTTACCATTTCGCTATTATTTGAACCATATTAAAATGAATTCTTACGCCACCCCTCTAGGTCTTCTAAAATTTGGTGAACACGTACGCGTGGCCCACTTTCTGTTAGAAGTCATACCAATTAGTTCATGATGCTTTGGAGAAAAGGTGAAGGTTATTAATATCGCCTTCGAACAACGCAAAGTAGGCAGAAGAGTTACCCGGACATGAATGTTCATGATGTGGTTTTTGTAGAGGGCGAGAAGGTCCTTTTGAAAGTTTCGCCTATGAATTGTGTGATGAGATTTAGGATGAAAGGGAAGTTGCCTCTGAGGCTTATTGGTGCGTTTGAGGTGTTAGAGAGAGTTGGGGAGGTTGCTTATGGGCTTGTAATGCCTCCGAACCTAGCAAGGTTACATATGGTATTTCATGTTTCTATATTTAGGAAGTATCATGAAGACAAGTTGAATATATTAGACTTGGCACAGCACAACTTGATTAGAATGTGACTTATGAAGAAGAGTCTGTAGATATTATAGATCGGTAGGTTCAAATGTTGAGATCTAAAGAAATTCATTCTGTGAAGTCCTTGGAAAGGTAAGCCGACTGAGGAGGCTGCTTGGGAGTCCGAGTCTGATATGAGAAGTAGATTTTCGCATCTCTTTGCTAGTTCAAGTACGTTTCTATGTCTACTCGAGGACATATGTTTCTTTTAGAGGGTAGAATGCAATGACCCGATATGTTTTTTTGAGTTCTAGCTTTTCGTTTCGAGATATGATACTTTAAATAGCTTCAATTGGTGATTTATGACTAGTTTGCATGATTCGTTTTGATTTTAGGAAGGTTTAGATGTGTTTCACAAAGAAAACTTGATTTTGAAACTTTTAAGTTGTTGGAGTTGACCACAGTAAAAAATCTTGGTAAACGACCTTGGATCGACATTTTGATGATCGTGGTAGGTTCGTATGATAATTTTAGACTTGTATGGATGTTTGGTGTGGGTCCTGCATGACCCGAGGCCATTTCGGCGTGGAAAGTTGGAAATTTGACTTATGAACACTTGAAAATCTTTGAGGTTGATGCTTGATTTTCTATTGTAGGTGTTATTTTGATGTTTTGAGCTTAAGAATGAGTTCGTATGAGGTTTATATACTTATTCGGATGTTCGGAATGGGACCCGAGGGGCTTGGGTGAGTTTTAAATTGGTTTGAGATAGATTTTGCTTAGTTTGGAATTGCTGGTGCCGCAGTCATCACAATTGCGATGATTTGCTCGCAAATGCGAGGTTCTCATTTGTAACTGCACCTCCCATTTGCGAATAAGGGATAAGGAGACCATTAGAGTGATATTTGCGATCTTCACAATTTTAAAGTATGAATCGTATTTGCAACATCTGAGGCTCAGCGGCCAATTCGTATTCGCTCCGCGCAATTGCGAATAAGAGTTCACAATTGTGATATCTGCAGCTAGATAAAAATAAGGAATTTTAGGATTGACTCATTTTATTCCATTTTTTAGACATAGACTTCACCTATAGGCAATTTTGGTTACAATTTTCATCCTAACTTCAAGAATTGGTAACTTTAACTTGTTTTTCATTAACTTTCATTATTTTCTGTAGATTATCATCCCTAGATCTAGATCTTCATAGAGTGAAAATAGGGTTTTTGGCTAGAAATTTGGGATTTGATATTTTAGAGATTTAGACCTCGATTTAAGGCTGGATATCAAAATAAATCACATATTTGGACACGAGGGTGAATGGACAATCAAAACTGTCTCGATTTTGGATTTCGACCAAGTGAGCACGGGTTGACTTTTTTTTTGAATCTTTTAACTATGTTAAAATATCGAACCTTTTTGACACTAGGTAGTTTCTAAAGCTTTTTTTGACTTACTTGAGTATTGATTGGTTATATTCGAGTGTTTTGGAGGCTTGTGCTAAAGGGAAAGCGGTACTAGAAAGTTGAATTATTTCACAAAGAGGTTAGTGTGTTTGTTAGACTTGATTTGAGGGAACTAGGAGGTAATTGGGTCTATTGCTATGTGCTATATGTGTGGGGAGCAACATATACGCAAGATGACGAGTGTATATGCATTGCTATAGGTTAAGTATGCGGGGTAGAACTAGCCTTATTTATAATCACATTGATTTATATTTTATGTTTTGTATGCTCTATATAGATTGTGAAATTCATTGATTATTCTTAATTCATGTTAACCTCTTGTTGAGCTTGGTGATATATTGGGCGTTAAGATTATTGAAACATTATTTTGGCTACTTGTGCAAATGTGATGGTTATCTTTCCTAATTCAAACACTCTTCTTGATGTTGCTTGTTCTTCCCACATTACTTGGTATTGTTTATGTGCTTATGCTTGCTGAGGAAGAGTGAAATTGCACGAAGGTTGTTTTCATTCTTGTAAGAAAGAGTGATCATGCATGAAGGATGTTTCCATGCTTCTTTATGTTATTAGTATTGCACGAAGGGTGTTTCTGTGCTTGATAGAAAGAGTGATTATGCACAAAGGGTGTTTTCGTGATTATGAGGAAGAGTGAATATTCATGAAGAGCTTTTCCGTGCTTGTGAGAATGAGAATAAATAAATGAAACTTATTGCCGTACCATTTGATTGATATTTCTTATTCCTTGCTTTTACTATGCAGATTAAGGACTTGGCTATGTTATTTATGGTTGCCTTATTATTTTTCTTGGACTTGAGTTGTTGTAGAAGTATAGTCGTTATTTTCCATAGCTGTTTCTTTCATTATTCCTCGAACTAATTATGCTTGCGATTACTCTTTTTATCTCAGTTTGTTATCTATTTTGCTGTCTTACTTGCTATTTTTCCTCTCTTAGTTGCTATATATCATTATTTTTCCTCGTTATTTAACTCCACAGGTTTGTGTAGCAGGTGTCTTGTGTTAGCTTAGTTGCTACGTCGTCGAGTTAGGGTCAACACTTATGGAGTACATTGGGTCGCTTGTATTCATACTAGACTTCTGCACTTCTTCTACAAATTCTGGCATCAGACCTAGTGAAACTCAAAGGACAGACTAGCATGTGATTTGAGGACACTTAAGGTAGTGATGCACTCTCGTTCGCAGGCCTTGAAGTCATATTTATATTAGTTCTACTACTGTTTATTTTCTTTAAACAATGTTATTTATAATTTCAGATGTTGTATTTAACAATTCTATAGAAACTCGTGTACTCAGTGACACATATCCTGGGAGGTTATTAGTTGGATGTGCTGGTTTAGACCCGTTATGTATTTTTGACTTTCACTCTTATTATGTTATCATGTAGTTTATTCCTTATTTTTGTTCCATATTCCTGTTAAATGTTGACTTTCTAGAAAGCGGTACTAGGCACCATCACGACCCCATGGTAGGGATTTTTGGTCGTAACACTTGCCATGGAAACATTGGGTCCAGTTAGAATAATGTCCGAGAATTCTAAATCTTCACCTTCCAAAAAATCTTCCATCCTTGTGTCAGGACCCCAAAACCCACCAAAGTCGTATGGCGCCTAACACTACTTGCTAGGCAAGCCAATATTCAATAGGCAAGAACACACTTAAATAACATAAATAAATAGTCTCAACAACTGAATAATCATAAATAACTGAAGTTATTGGCAATAATACAAGTAAAACCACTCCATGATTTGGTGTCAACAAGTGGGGTCTGGGGAGGATAGTCTGTACGTAGACCTTACCCCTACCTAATGCAGGTAGAGAGGCTATTTCCAATAGACGCTCGACTCAGGAAGGGAAAGAAGAAGAAGAGGAAAGCAAGGAAGGAAGAAAGATGGAAGAGAAAAGAAAAGGGAGAGATAAAGGATAAGTAGTACCAAATAGTAGCAACATGGAATACAATACCTGAGGCGAACAAAACCACATAATGTAATAAAAATCTAAGAATATGAAGAGACATGCATGCTACTAAGACTATCAGTGAACAACTTAAACTACCTACTAACCTTCTACCTTAATCCTCGACCTCCACACCCTCCTATCAAGGGTCATGTCCTCAGTGAGCTGAAGCAGCGCCATGTCCTGCCTAATCACCTCTCCCCAGTACTTCTTAGGCCTACCTCAACCTCTTCTCAAACTCTCCATGGCCAACCTCTCACACTTCCTGGCAGGAGAATCAATGCTTCTTCTCTTAACATGTCCGAACCATCTCAGCCTCGACTCCCGCATCTTGTTCTCCACGGAGGCTACTCCCACCTGTAAGGCCCCGTGAAAATTTTTACTCAAAAACCCAAAATCTCGTAGTGCCAAGTTAGGAATATGTGTTAGAAATTTACAAAATTCTTTGCGGCGAGCAAGCTCGCCACGTTTTGGACCTTTTGGATTGATCTGTGCATTAAAAAGTTAAGGAAAATATTTTTCCGAAAAGCGCATTTTTACGGTCCATTATGCGGTCGCATAATAGCTATGCGGACCGCATAGTTGCCACAGAGTGAGGCACGATGTTAGTTAATTTTTAGGTCAATATGTGGCCAATTATGCGATCGCATAATCAATGCGGGCCGCATAGTCATCGCATAACCTCCTTGGAATTTTGCGAGGGGCAGTTCTGCGGTGCATTATGCGACCGCAGAACAGGTATGCGGCAGCATTTTTGTCGCATACCCGGACAAAATGTTCATGTTTTGAGGGCCATTGTGCTGTCCCTTTTGCGGGCCGCATGTCAATTATGCGATCGCATATGCAACCGCAGATTGTGTCGGGGCTCCTATTTTCTAACTTTTAAAACCCGACCCCATCTCATTAAAACACCCCATTAGACCCCTTTTATGCTATTTTACTGCATTTAGAGTGAGAGAAGGAGTTCTAGAGGGAGAAACTAATTCTCACCAAGTCACTACAATCCTTGCCCAAATCTTTGAAAATTTTCACGTAAAAATTGCTAGGCCTTCCTCCTAAGAGGTAAGAACTTGTGCCCTAGTCTTTAATTTCGAAATTCCCATTAAAATAAGTGATTAACAAGTGGGTTCATGGGTATAAGGATTGATTATCTTGCATGCATGAATGGTAATAGGGTATGGGGAGATTGTGAGCTAAAATATAACAAATGGGGTGTAGGATGATAAAAATCTCTCACAACAAGGGTCCTAAAATCACAATGCACACTTAGTGCTTGATAATATACTCAAATGAGCTAGAATCTTAATCATCTCTCTAATTTTTGGTTCAACTTGCAATTCTCATAAAATAGATCGAAGTTGCTAAGAGTTCTAAAATTTTGTAAGAATTTATGGAAAACTCTATTGAGGTATGTATGGCTAAAACCCCCTCTTCTTAGAAATTGAGCTCCTTTGGTGTCCATGCAAATGTGGTTAAGACCGAAATTTGATTGATGTATTGATTGTTATTTCATATGAATTGGTGTTGCAAATATATACGTGAAAGGTGTGTCTCAATGTGTTCAATATGCTATTCTTGGTAAATTAAGGATGTGTGAAGAATGTGAACCATGTGTTGAAATGCCTAGACTTCAAGTCAAGCTTAAAATGACATTGTGTGACAAACTATGTGAAATGTTCTATATGCTTACAACTTAAATTGCTCTTGTATGTACCTATTATCCTAAATTGCAAGGTTACGTTGGAAGTGGAAATGATGTGAAATGTGGGGAAAAAGAACTCGAGTTATGAAATGTGGCCTAGTGTCAAGTATGATGTGATAATTGTGGCCCTAAGTGCCTATGAATTGATACATGTGAAATAAAAATTGAAATGAGATGATTAATAAAAAAGGAACAATGTCTTGGTAAGACGGCCTAGCTGATCGGGCCGTGATCGGATGCCATGCCGCACGCATGGTGGTATTGTGCTGATATTGAATTCGGAAAGTGAGAATGAGATTGTGATTGAGATACATATCTCAAATGAGGCAACCTAGCCGATCGGGTCGTGATCGGACTCCGCGCAAGAAAGCGGTGGTATTGTGAGTAATGATGAGCATTATTAAATGCCCCAACCTAAAGCTACGGAAATTATGTGAAAGTTATATGCTACTCTTATTTAATGATGTGGTGATCGTTTAAATCTTTTGATTGATCCTTATGATTTCTTCGCTCCTGTATGATAGTTCTTTCTAATGAGATGGTGTTTAGTTATACATACTAGTACTATTCCACAGTACTAACATCCCTTTTGCCGGGGGGCGCTACATCTTTGAATGGATGTAGGTGGCTCCATAGCAGACAGTGCCGATTGTAGGTAGCGGAGCATCCTCCACTCAGCAACCGAGATTCAATTATATCAAATCTCAGCACATATATTGTTGTAACAATCCAACTGGTCGTTTTGCTTTCTAGATCCCCATTTTCCTATTTAAGACTTCCCATATGTGCCTTTCCTATTTTATGACTTGCGGGGGCGGCTGGTTTGGTTTTGAAAGGGTTCAGGTTGAATTTAGAATACTCAGTTCTATATTGGTGTCCTAAGGTGGCCAAGTTTGACTTGAGTCAACACTTGGAGTAAACGACCTAGGAATAAGGATTTGAATGTTTCAATAGGTGCATTGATGATTATAGACTTGGGCATATGTTCGGTTAGAGTTTCAGGCGGACAAAGAGCAATTCGGCACTTGGAAGTTGGCATCTTGAAGGTCTTAGAGTTTTCTATATTTGCTTTGAAATAACATTTGGTGTTATCGATGTCCGTTTGTGACTTGTGCATAAAATTTGGCGTCATTTTGAGTTGTCTAAGTATGATTTGTCGCGTTCGGAGTTAGTTGGAAGAAGTTTGAAGTGTAAAATTTGATTAACTCTATTTTGGGGTGCGATTCTTGGTTTAGATGCTATTTTACGTGTTTCGGGACGTTGACTAGGTTTGCATTATATTAATGGACTTGTCGGTACGATTGGACGGGGTCATGGGGGGCTCAGGTGAGTTCCGGATCACCCGAAGCATTGTTGAAGTTGGAAAACGCGAAGAAGGCTCCGTGAACGCAAGGGAGGACCTGGATCTCCTATGCAAACGTGGAGGTCCAAGCGCAAACGCGAAAAAGGAACAGGGCAGACGGGATGGTAGGCATTAAGCCTTCGCAAACGTAGCTCTGGGACTACGAATGTAGAGGGCAGGGGTAAGGAGGCATCGCGAAGGCGAAGAGGATTTTCGGTAGCTGGAGTTTTGTTTTTCGCAATCGCGAAAAGGCTTCCGCTATCGCGAAGAGGAAGGACCCGGGTAGAATGCATTTTCAATATGGGATTTAGGCTTTTTTACCAATTTTTCATTTTTCTTGGGTGATTTTTGAGCTTTTTGGAGGTGGATTTTTATCAAGTATCATAAGGTAAGTGATTTTTACCTATTATGAGTTAAATACACAGATTATTGGTAGATTTTAAGATAGAAATTTTTGGAACATTTGGATTTTGTTGAAGAACCTAGGGTTTAGTAAAAATGGGATTTGACCAGGAATTTGGGTATGGAATTGAGAAAAATTTATACATTTGAGTTCGTAATGCCATGGGTAACAGTTATCTTCAAAGGTTTTAGAATTCAGACACGTGGGCCCGGGGTTGACTTTTGTTGACCTTTCTAGTCGGGTTGGGATATTACTGTAATAGTTAAATTATGTGCTTTTGAGCATTTGTTTATTGGTTTATACATCCTTTGATTACTTTAGGGTTGCTTGGTGTCGATTTGAGGCGACTAGTGAGGTATGAGAGCCAAGTGGAGGGCTTGGAAGCGAGGCAAGTCTATTGCCCTTGTAAGTGGGAATTATCCCCATATGTATTTAATTGTTTGTGTGTTACTTGTTATGTGTGCTACATACGCACGAGGTAACAAGAGTCCGCGCATAGCTAGATTCGTGTTTATGTCCGGGTAGACCTAGATTCACACCATGCCTTAAATGTACTATTTGAATTAAACTTTTTTGTTTTATTATTTGAATTTATGATTGAGATTGAGACAGGAATAAATATATTGACCTAGTCTCTTACATTGTATTTTGTGGAATATTTGATGAATGGCAGTTCTGTGTCTTCTCGACTCGCATGTATCTTCGCGAGTGAGAGAGTTTCTCTACTTTTGTAGGATCGGGCCATTCGCCTCGGCATGATTGTAAATTATTCTTATGAGATCGAGTCATTTGCCTCGGCAGTATTGAAAATTACTCTTATGGGATCTGAATGTTTGCTTTGGCAGTATAGTGAGTTATTCTTATCGGATCGGGTCATTCGCCTCAGCGGTTTTACGTAATACTTTTTTTATGGGATCGGGTTATTCGTCTTGGGCGACTCATGCGTAATACTTGAGATTTGATTTGGTATTGGGATCAATTGATGTTGTGCCTTCGAGGCAGGTTATGGTACTTAGTGATTTGGTAATAATTTTTTATTGGGAATTTTATTATTAATATTTATTTGTCTCGTTGCTACTTGTTGTGTTTCTACCTGCCTACTTTATGTACCTTATTATTTGATCACTAGTAAGTGTCAAAGTCCACCCTCGTCACTACTTCTTCGAGATTAGACTAGATATTTACTGGGTACGTGTTGATTTAAATACTCATACTACACTTTTGCATTTATTCTGCAGTTACTGAGATAGGTACTTCAGGTTGTCATTCGGGCGCGTAGACGCACTACCCGGAGACTTAGTGGTGAGCTTCTCGATCTGCAGCACTCAGAGTCTCTTTTTTCTCATGTTTATTATTTTTGTCTATTTTATTTCAGACAATAGCTATAGCGGTTTTGTATTTTCTATAGATTTCTCATGCACTTGTGACTTGGTAAGGAGGAATCTATGTTATTATGGTTTTCTCAATTAAATTCCATTTACTTAATGAAATTCCCTAATTTTATAAGTTAAAATTGGATAATTAAGTTGAGGGTTCATCGTTGCCTTGCCAGCAGTACCGTTGGGCGCCATCACGGCCTATGATTGAAATTGGGTCATGATAGTTTGGTCTTAGAGCACTAGGTTCACATAGGTTTCACGAGTCATGAGCAGACCTAGTAGAATCTTGCAGATCCGTGCGGAGACATCCATACTTATCTTTGAGAGGCTACATGGTTTTAGAAAACTTCTCTTTCTTTATCTCCTATTGTGTAGTTGGTGTTGTGCTAAGTATCTTTCCCTTATCTCTCACAGATGGTGATAACATGCGCGATGACATTACCCAACGGCATAGGGGCTGCTTCCCAGTCACTAGAGGTAGAGGTATAGGCCGAGGGAGGGCCATAACTCTTGCTAGAGGACGAGGGCATCCGAGCGTTTCCCTAGTGGTACCACTAGTGGATCCAGTGGAGGATCCTATTATCGAGGAACAGGATGAGGTACCTGCAACCGAGCCGGCCCCAACAGATTTTATGATTGTATCAGGCTTCTAGGAGGTCGTGGGTCGTATGCTGCGGTTCATTGATTCTATGACTCAAGTTGGACCATTCCCAACAGATCCGATTATATCTCAGGCGGGAGGGGGAGAACAAACCTCAAATGCTCATGCTCTCGAGCATGCTGCTATGGTTTATCAGACCTGAGGTGCACTTCTTGCAGGTGGAGTTTAGCCGGTTGAAGCGGTTAGAGTAGAGACCAGACTGTCTGCGACCGTTGAGGAGTAGAAGCAGCTGGACAGATGGATTAGGCTTCATCTTCATGTCTTTACTGGTGAGCAGTGAGAGGACCCACATGATTTCATTGATCATTGTAGGGAGAGACTGCATAATATGGGGATAATAGAGTCCAACGGGGTTGACTTCACAACATTTCAGCTAAAGGGGAAGGGTGGTGGCAGTCTTATCTCCAGAGCAGGCAAGCAAGTTCACCTCCCTTGACTTAGGTAAGTTCACACACCGTTTCTTGGAGAAGTATATTCCACCTTCATAGATAGAGAAGCTACGGGGCCAGTTTGAGCGGCTATGACAGGGTCTGATGCATATGATTGACTGCGAGAGGAGATTTAATGTCTTATCTCATCATGCACTCCCCACAAATACAGAGAGAGTGTGGAGGTTTATTGCAGGTTTGCACCCTTAGATTCGGGTTTCTATGGCCTGAGAGGTAGAGATGGGGACTGCACTCTTCCGGGTTGTAGAGATAGTGTTTACCTTGAAAATGGTAATAACAATTAGATTTGATTCTGTGGTTCTAAAAATACGTGACCTATTTTTATGCTAGTTGTTAGGCAATAGATGCTAAGTGAAGGATTAGAAATTAAGATGATAGCTTGTAGATAATGTAATAATCAAACCGAATGGTTGGAAGTCGGGGCCTCGAGCTGGCGCCCGGCTAAGGGCGATCGATGAAGGATTAACAGTTATGCGAGCTATGATGGCGGCTATTTATGATCAATAATGAGCAATAAATGATGAACCATTAATAGAACATAATGAATATAAGTAAATAAATGTAAATAATGAGACCAAGAGAATATGTTTAAGTTAGAAAGCAGAGAATGTTCTTGTATTGAATGTAGTGTGTTGTATATTGTGTCTTATGTTCCTTACAAAATGACAAGTGCCCCCTTTATATATGAGGGGGAATCCCAACATAATACAGATGCATTTATTACAAAGATATAAGGCTGGTACAGCTATTAAATGCCACTATGCGGGCTTGTGCTAGCCTAATAGGCTTGGCCAGCTTTAATCAAGTGCCTAGGTAACTCCCCATTTTTCCATCATAGCTATCGATTTGCCCTGCCTCAGAGTTGATCGTTTGGAAATCCTTCAAGGTTTCATCTTGAGCCTCACCTCGAGCCCCAGCAGGCGTATCTATGGAGCATCGTAATGGACACAAAATCGGCTCCTCTGATTTTACCATATATAGATAGTCCCCGCGTTTCCTAGAATAAAAATGATAGGAAACGATTTCGAACTCTTGCTTCTTTGATACTATTGCCATGACGTCAGTCTATCAGAGCATTAAATACCATGACTCAAAAGCCACGCAAGTGTCGCTGTCAACATGACTATCGAGAAACCCACGAAGCGCTACTAGTCCGTCCTTTCTGCTGCCTATATGGCTTCTATGAATACCCTAACCGTTCAGTGGTTTACACTTTTATAATATCTTCAAATTTTTAGAGCTACGTTCACCCTTTTTTACATTCTTCTATTTTCCGCTCTTGGTTCCTCACTTCTTTTCTCAGAATACCTCTCTATTATCATGGCTAGAACCTCTAAAATGGTGCCTCGAAAAGAGGGTGCTGCTTCTTCATCTCGACCGTCTAAGGACAGACCCAAAGTGGCCCCAACTGTTGAACAATGCACCCCCACTGAGTTCGACACTGTGCTCAATTTTTCTATCGAGAATCCCTCGTCCAAGCCGGGCTGATGCGAGCACGTGTCCCGGTATATTAGTGTTGTGACTAATATCGGTAAAGTGAAGGAAGACTGTCGATGGGAGAAGACAGTGCTGGTCGATATTCCCAAATCTAATAAAAGCATAACAAACCATAAAGCTGGCTTTCTTCACGTGTATACATACCCATTCACTCTAGGTCCCGTCGACTCTTCAGACCCTTCTTCCCTGACGATAGATTCGGTTATTCTTGACTTATGTCATAAGTATCAAGTGACGCTTGTCCAAATCTTCCCATCTTTTTGGAGTATAGTCTATATGCTCCGTTATTTTTCCAACAAGGTCAAGGGTATGACCTTTACCCTTGACCATTTGATTAGACTATATAGCCCTTTTCTCTTTCGAGGTTTGATCAAGCTTCACACTCGATGTGCGAAGCCGTTCTTCTCGAGCATCGATGAGGACAAGGATCAGGGGTGGATGAGCTGGTTTGTCCGAGTGAGGACCTCGGACATTATCTCGGTCGAAAGGATGCCATTCCCGGAGAGGTGGAACATGGAGCGTAAGTGTCTCTCCCTCGAGCATGTTTTGTTGCGTTCTTACCTTTTTCTCAAAAAATGATCTCCCTTTTGATTATGTAGCCGCCGTTTGGTATCCTGACGCAGTCCACGACCTATCGGGGTGGATTAGGCGGTTAAACTCTTCGTTTCCTTATCTCGAGCGTTCCTGGTGCGACTTGGCCAAAACGCGGTGGCCGACCAAGAATCACAGTAAGCCTTTTATTGCTACCTTTACTATATTTCCATATCCCTTTTGTGTATCTTCCATGTCAGTAAGCTTTGCGCATTATGCTTGTGCAGGCCTCGGTGATGGGGTGTAGATTAGGCCGCTCCCGACGGCGAGGAAGGGACCTCAAAGCCCGGCAAGGGCAAGAAGAGGAAGAAAGAGGCGGCTGCTGAGTCTCCCAAGTCAAAGAAACCTAAACCTCACAGGCCTCGAGCTGATACCAAGGTCTCGACTTCGGCCGCTGCAGCTCGCTCTGAGGATGAAGATGAAGACGACGACGAATACCCTTTGGTACAAAGGATGAGACCAGGCACGGATGCTCCGCAGGTTGCTGGGCCGAGGGACGCTCAATTGGGAACAGTCGATATGGATTGGGCCCGTGCTGAGGAGACCCCCGATGGGTGCGGATACGATCCCCGAGCTCCAAGCTGGACACGGTACGGTCCTTGGTGGGGGACCTGCTGCTGATGATTTTGGAGGGCCTCAACCCGAAGCTTCTCGGGGGCAAGATGAGACCCTTAGAGAACTTAATGCCCTAGGTGGTCTTTCTTTTGGCCATTCGTACCCACCGAGGGAATTCAGGGATGTACAGGGCCCAAATATCGCCAATACGGGGGCCTCTCACGGAGGGAAAGATGTACTTGAAGACCTCCTCGCCCGCGTCAACGAGGATATTGACCTTGATGCTCCCGTTTCTCTTGAGGAGACGGAGAGACTTCATCAGCAGGTGATATCTCTGACATACCATTCGTGCCTTAAATCTTTGTGCTCGACTTTCTAACTTTTCTGCGTTGTAGAAGGCTAAGAAGATGTACGATCGTGCCTTCCATAGGCTCCAAGATGAGGTTTCGTGCTGCGGGAAGGAGCTCGAGGTGCTTACCTCGGCGCTGAAAGAGTTGGAGGCCTCTTCTGCCCGAAAGGAGGAGGAGTTGAGCGGGCTACGGGCGAAGTTGGAGGGAGCGTGCCAAGAAAAAGCTGGCCTCGTTGAGCAGGTAACTCTATATTTACTAACTTGCCCTTTATTGTTATAACTTAATGCTTACCAACTTGCTTTACCTTTGCAGATCGAGCAAAAGGATGCCCTTGTGGGGATACTTCGGGAGGAGGCCGTTGCCAAGGAAGCGGAGGTCCTCGAGCTGAGGGGGCAACATGAGGTCGTGGCCTCGGAGACGGACCTTCTGCAGACGGAACTGTCGTCGACCCAAGACCTTCTTCAAAGTTCTAAGAAGGAGGTTGCCGCACTACTGGCGGCCAAGTCTGCGGCCAAAGCGGACGCGCCCTCGTATAAGAAAGATGTTGCCACTGCAAATGAATAAGCTCGAGAGATATCAAAGAAGGCCGGGCAAAAACTAACTCGGGCCATTGCTCATGCTAGTGCCAAGGCAAGGAGGCAAGCGCTAAAGGCGCCGATCTCTCAGCTGAGATCGAGGAAGCCCGAGACATAGAGGAAGAATCGGCATTCTTGGCAACTTCGGATGAGGTTTCTGGAGATGACCCGGAGAGTAGCGACGACGAAGAATAGACCTGTGTCTTTTCCTTTCTCTTTTGCATATGAATTCCTCTGGGGAAAGGGTCTTGTAAAGACGCCCCTTGTAAATATATTTTTAGCAATGTAAAAATTTTCTGCTTCAAGTCCTAGAATTTATTTTTCAATGCTTATGGAAAGTTAGCCCGTTGAGTTTTGATCTTGGCTCTTCGGAGCCCATACTTGGAGTTGTCGGGGCCCCCGAGATCGGGAACCATATCGGGGTCTTGATGGCTCCCTAGTGCCGCGTGGCAGTATCATTTATGTGCTACGGTTGTGAAGCAGCCGGGGTGGTCCCACCAGTGCAATTCCCAAAAATGACATTGACATGGTCAGGCTTAATTAGCCTTCAGGATAGGCGAACAGTCGCTGCTTGCTCTATATATACACTTACTTATTTCTTACCTGAGGACTCTACCTCTTCAAAAGCTTTCGCCCAAGCCTTTACCTTCCTTTTCTTATTTTAGCGTAGCCATGGCCGCTGCGCCCAAACCCGTTCATCTCGGAGAGGAGAGTTCCTCCTCTACTTCGCGCTCGGTCGGTGGTACACTACCGGCTTCCGGTGAGCTAACTTCGAGGTGCTTCGTTATGAGGAGGGATTTTGCACTAGAGAGACCTTCCAATATTCAGCGCTATCGGGAGCATGCATTGAGGTTTATTTCCTTGATGGGGGAGGAGTAGCTCGAGGCAGTTAGAAAAGACTACGGATGGGGAGAAGAAGTAGTACTGTAGGTACCTTCCCCGGAAGAGAGCATTATGGCTCATGTCGAGGGGTTTTTGAATGTATATACACCCCTTTACATTGGGACCCCTTGATAGAGTCGTGCTCGAATTTGTAGGAGATGTTTACCGTGAAAATGGTAATAACAATTAAATTTGTTGATGGGACTCTAAAAATACGTGATCTATTTTTATGCTAGTTGTTAAGCAGTTGATGCTATGTATATGAAGTTTAAGGACGAAATGCAAGCTAAAATAGAGCTATAATCGAACTGATAGGTTAGCTATTTAGGGCCTCGAGCTAGTCAGTTAGGGGCTTCGAGGTCGATTCCTGGGCTCAGGCTCGAGCTATTAGGGGCAGTCGGGGAAGGGCTAACAGTCATGATATAATCAAAGGAGGCTCTTTATGGCCAATGATAAGCAATAAATGAAGAACAAGTATGAATATAGTAGATAAGAGCAATAATATCGAGAGAGTATGTTAGAGAGAAAAGAGAGAGAGTTATCATATATTTCGTGTGGAATAGTTGAAGCAACATCAGTCCTCTACTAAATAGTAAAAATCCCCTTTATATAGAGGGGGAAACCTTATATGGTACAACATACATTAATTGTAAAGATATGGAGATGGGACAGCTAGATGTGACACCCTGATCGGGGTTCAGAGTAGGCCGGCTATGCTTTGTCAGACATAGCCGTGTGTCTTGGGAACTTCCCATTTTTTCCTCTACCCTCGGTCGATATTCCCTTTGGGCCGGGTGTCGATGAGCTTCGAGGAAGGAGACTCAAGCGCATCTCTGCAGCCTCGAGTCTTCAAGGTGACCCTCCAAAATACCTTAATGACGGGAAATTAGATCCTCCGATTTTGTCCGATATAGATAGTCTCCGCGTTTCCTAGAACGAAGCGATAGGAAATGATTTCGATGCCCAACTCTTCGGATTCCCCATGACGATGTCATACTGGTGACATAACCTTGACGTGAGCCTTCACGATAACCGGAATTCAATGCACTGTCGATTCCCGTTCTTCAATGTGATAGTACCGCCGTCGATTCAGTTTTCAAGAATGCATTGATTGCACCTGCCGATCCGTCTTGCAAAAGGCATTGATGGCCATGTGATCTCCCCCTATAAATGGGGGCATTCCGGCACTATCTCTCCATCTAAGTTCCCCTTTCCGTTCGTTCATCACTTTCTTCTCACCATCTTCCTTTATTGTTAACTATCATGTTTGGGGTTCACGGCCTTAAGGTTGTATGGCAGTATTCTTATCAGCTGTGTGGGGGCCTCCCGCCTGAGCTTCCCTTTGTCGAGAGGGATCACTCCCTTTTGTTGTTGCTGTTGTTGTTACGACTGCTACTACTGTCGTTATTGGACCGATGCGATGAGACAGTGGTGGCCGGCTTCTTCCAATCTAGAAAGGCGTTCGGACTCTATACCGCTGCTCGGGAGAGCGTTTGGACTATACACAGTGCTCACTCTCCTACTCTAGCCTGTTGTGGCACTTCATTTCTTGGGTTTTTTCCCAAGGGATAAAATGGCACAATCGGCCATTGGGACTGGGCCCCGCTGAATCTTCAACCTTTGGCTTCGGCGGGCTATGTCTCTTTTTTTGCCTCTTCTCCGTCCTCCCCCTTTCCTCTTCTTCATCTTCTCCCTCGGAGATGCTATTCTGAGGGATCGAGCTGGGAACCTAGAGAAGGTGGCGGTCGAAGGTATCACCTTTGAGGATGCAAGTTCGAGGAGGCGACGCTCGGGGATGCTGCTATCGGAGATGAACCTTCGAGGGTAGACTAGGTTTTAGGCGCATACCCCCTCACTTCTTTGTTTCTGTATAAGAACCCCTTGTGCGATTTTGTAATCATATGTAAGGGCCCCCCGCGGGCCGTTGTAAGCAAATGTTTATGAATAAAAAGACACTTTCTTGATTTTCATTCTTGATGCTTGCCATTTCCTTTAACATTTGTGGAGATTCTGAATTTATGCTTCTGCTGACTATTGTCGATATCTAACTCGGGTGCGAGTACTCATTCTGGCCTTTGGTCGGTAGGAACGGTTCCTCTCTGAATGAGGGTTTGCCCAGATTCAGGCGATGTCCTGAGGTCGAACCCTTACGGACGGAGCTCGAAGTGCTTGTCCCTCTTCTTGAGAGGGCCATTCGAGATTGGATATCATTTTTAGACTGGAGATGGCATCGCTGGATTTATAAAGCCTTACTTTTTGCTGTTTGGATGTCCTCGAGGTTGGGTACCACCTCGGGATTGGAGACGATGCTCTTGGCTTCTTGAAGCCTAACTTCCCTTGATGGAGATCCTCAAGGTCGGGTACCACCTCGGAACTGGAGATGATGTCGTTGGCTTCTTAAAGCCTAACTTTTTTTTATGGAGATCTTCGAGGTCGGGTACCACCTCGGGACTTGCATCGAAGTCATTGGTCTCCCGGGGCATAACTTGGGTAGGCGGACCGTAACTGTATCCCCACATTTATATAGGGTTGCTTCCGTTCTTTTAGGGGTTTCCTCATTTTAGATAGTTATCTCCCTGTTTCGGCGTTAAGCCGTTCGTTACCTTAGCATCAAAGCGTTTGTGTAGGTTCCCGCTTCGATTCTCCAGTTTTGCCACAGCTATGACTGCTACTTCGGGGTTTGCCCGGCAGAGAGGAGAGAGTTCCGCTCTCAGTGCTCAGGATCAACGAGAGTCTACTTTGAGGACTATGTCTTTGATAAGAGAGGAGCACCTTGAGTTAGTGAGGAGAGAGTGCGGATGGTGGGAAAAGGTAGTGCTACAGGCGCTTCCCCCGGATGAGGGTATCACGGACCCTGCTGACGGATTCCTGAATGTGTATACGTATCTTTTCACATTGGGACCTCTCGACAGGGTTGTGCTCGACTTTTATTTAAAGTATCGGGTTACCTTGGCGCAGATACACCCGTCGTTTTGGCGAATAGTGTTGATGATGAGGTTTTTCGTGCAGATGGCGGGGCTCGAATTCACGCTCAGCCATCTCGTCAGGCTGTACCGACCCTTTCACCATCGAGTTCTGCTAACCTTGCGGTGTCGTTCGTCCGCGCCCTTTGTTGTTGATGATGAGGAAGATGGAGTACGGGAGTGGATTAGTCAGTTCGTTCGGGTCCGAACGGCTAACGTTATCCCCGTGAAACTTACGCCATTCCCCGAAGAATGGAACTATATGCGTGAGTGGAGCGTCTCGTGCTTTCTCAAATTTGCTCATGGTGAAAGCTAGTTTCGTAACCGTGTTTCCTCCTTTTCTGCAGCAACTTCATGGGCGCCGGGCGACGTTCCTGATCTGCCTGGTTGGGTCCAGGAGCTGGCGATCCACTCGACTTGTGATGGGCGCAGGTGGCGAGCCGTGTCCTGGGGCAGATGGGAAGCAAAACATCACAGTATGTGCGTGTACCATTTTTTCCTTATCCTTTGTTCATTAGGAGAGACATTTTCCCCTTTTCATGTATTAACCTTGCTGTCGTAGGTATCGGAGAGCCTTTAGAGGCGAAGCCGTGCTCCTCCGGAGAGGGGGATGGGTTGCCAGTTCCCGGGATAAATGATGATAAGAATAAGCGAGACATGCCCTTGCAGGGCGATGGCGCTTAGAGCAAGGCGAAACGGGGTCGTGTCTTCAAAATGGAGACATCGTCTGAGCCTGCCACGCCTGAAGTTTCTGTTTTTGGAAAGGTGGCCTCTCTGATCGATCTTGCTTCGACCGGGGTCGATTCTTTCAGGGCTGAGTAGACTAGATCAACAGATGTGTGCTCGACCTTCGAGGAAGCTTGCCGGTTGCATTTAGTGGTGAGTTTCGCCATAGGCCTTCTGAATCCCGCGTCTTCCCTTCCTTATCGAGCTTTTCTTTTGCATGCCTTTGACAGGCTTAGGTTTGAGCTACTCTGTCGAGTAGCCAGGCTCCGAAAAGCTCTGGATGAGGATAGATCCCTTAGGCTCCTTTGTGAGGAAAAGGAAGTCGAGCTGGCATACTGGCGATATGAGGCGTATCGGAGCTTGAATTACGAGAGCTATTTGATGGAGCAGGCAACTTTCCGTCTCAGGCGAGTATGTCTTCTGCATTTTGGCTTCTGAGGCTAACACTTGTCTATCCCAGCTACAGAAAAAGACGGAGGCCCTGGAACGTCTTTGGATGAAACTGACCATGTCAAGAGTAAATGCGGAGAGCTAAGAGCTCGAGCGGAGGTTCTGGCTTCGGAGGAGAAAGACGCATTGGCTAAAGTTCCTGCCTTCAAGGTTCAACTCCGCTTAGCTCGCGATGACGCTTTAGTTCAAGCGGATATGATTACGAAGCTTGAATCCGAACTTTCGAAGGTTAGTGTAAGGCCCTGGAAAATTTCGCTAAGTAATTTAGGATTTCGTGGTTCCAGGCAGGCTAATGATAATATTTTATGTGCTATTAACATGATGGGAATCAATCGGATTTGGTAAATAGGTGTATAAGTCTTATAATGTGTAATGTGGGTTCTAATGGGAGGCCTAAGTCTAAGTCAAATTGGAAACTTTCATAATAGGCTAAAATTCCAAATGAGTTCTCATAAGTCCATACTTTGGACGAGCATATATAAGGTTTTATGTGGTGAACAACCTATCTAATCAAAGGTCTTCGAGTCTAGTTTCTAACTCTTCAAACCGTTCGTCATTTGGACATTCCTAAACAAAGTTATGATCAAATTACCAAAGGCTGGATTTGCAACCAATTTTGCAATCGCAAAACGACTATGGGGACCGCATATTCATCGCATAATGAAGCAGTGTCGGGCAAAACACTATGCTATCGCATGTTGATTATGCTATCGCATAATGATTATGCTGCAAGAATGCTGCCCACATTTCGATTATGCTATAGCATAATTGCACCACATAATTGACTTCGGGGGTCATTTTTGGAAATTTTCATATACGAATCCACTTTGATAAATAAGCTTTGGGGCTTCATTTGGGACTATTTTACACTAAATCTAGATAGAGGTGAGAGCATTTTAGAGAGAGAAAGAGGGAACCTAGCCTCCTAATCATCAATCTTTCACAAACCCTCAAGAATCAAGCATGCTAATCTCTAGCTCACTATCTTCCGGGTAAGTCCTACTTCTAATATTTCATATATGAGATTATGAGTTCAAAAATATATTGTGGGGTTAGAAATAGGCCATGCATGTGACACTAAGCTATAGTATGTGGGATTAATGAACTATTTTGGGTAGTTCTTGATGAAATTGGATGAGGGAAGAAGGAATTTCCATTGTAGGACCTTGTAGTCTATTTCACATGATTAGGTGTTTGATGAAATTCCAAAGAGAGTTACACCATGGGATATCTTTCTAAGTTATTATTTGATTTTCGCTTTCTCCTTATAGATTATTACCGCTAGAGATGTTGGTGCATTGTAGTAACTGAAGAAAAGCTTAAACAAAGTATGTATGGCTAAAACCCCCTATTCTTAGAAATCGAGCACCGATGGTGTTCACGCAAATATTTTAAGTCCAAAATTTGATTGATGTAGTACTTGTTATTTCAAAGGAATTGGTGTTGTAAGATATATGTGAAAGGTGTATCTCAATGTGTTCAATATGCTATTCTTGGTAAATTGAGGATATGTAAAGAATGTGAACTATGTGCTAAAATGCGTAGATTTCAAGTCAAGTTTAAAGTTAGATTGTTAAGCCAAACTATGTGAAAACCATTATGTATAAAGATGTTTGAAATAAATCAAATGAATTTGGGAAATGTAGTCCGACCAACGTGCCGAGAACTTGAATTATAATTGTACCTGGTGATGCCTATGACATGAGAAAATATGAAACAGATTATGAAATGAGCCTTGACTCTGCTTTCCATAAATGACTTCAATAATAAAGTGCCCTAAAGGCTTTGTACACAATTTTATGCCCATAAGTGGCTGTTCGAGATACTGTTTTGCCTTATAAGTACATCCAATGTGATCCGAGTTGTTACATACTTTGATGTTGAAATTGTATATTGTCGTGATTGTAAAAAAGAGTAATTCAAGAATAATTGGTGTAATTTCTTGTTTATGCCTTTGATGTGTGTTTCTATTGTGGTTTGGTGTGTCCCCTCCTTTTTGGAAGAATCCTTTCTGTTTAAAGTTCCGTTGCTAATGAACTTGAGGTGTATGATTTCTGAAATATTGTATATGCCCATGATTCATGATCCCTCTCGTGTGTACTTGACATCTTGAATTGAATGGCTTGTTGTTGAAATTGATATTGATGTGAAATGTGGGGAAAAAGAGCTCGAATTATGAAATATTTTCTAGTGCCAAGTATGATGTGATAATTGTGGCCCCAAGTGCCGTTGAACTGACATATGTGAAGTAAGGATTGAAATGAGATGATATATGGAAAAGGAAAATGTCTTGGTAAGACGGCCTAGCCGATCGGGCCGTGATCGGACGCCATGCTACACACATTGTGGTATTGTGTTGATATTGAAACTGAAAAGTGACAATGAAATTGTGATTGAGGTACATGTCTCAAATGAGGCAACCTAGCCGATCGGGTCGTGATCGGACTCCGCGCAATAAAGCGGTGGTATTGTGAATGATGATGAGAAGTATTAAAAGCCGCAACCTAGAGGCATGGGAATTATGTGAAAGTTATATGATCCTTCGATTTGATGATGTGGTGATTGTTTAAAGCATTTGATTGATCTTTATGATTTTATTGTTCTTGTATGATAGTTCTTTCTATTGAGATGGTCTTTATGATTTCATTGTTCTTGTGTGACAGTTCTTTCTATTGAGATGATCTATATGATTTCATTGTTCTTGTATGACAGTTCTTTCTATTGAGATGGTCTTTATGATTTCATTATTCTTGTATTACAGTTCTTTCTATTGAGATGGACTTTATGATTTCATTGTTCTTGTATGACAGTTCCTTCTATTGAGATGGTGTTTATGATTTCTTTGTTCTTTTATGATAGTTCTTTCTAATGAGATGGTATTTAGTTATACATACTAGTACTATTCCATGGTACTAACGTCCCTTTTGCCGGGGGCGCTACATCTTTAAATGGATGTAGGTGGTTCCATAGCAGTCAGTGTTGGTCGCAGCTAGTGGCGTATCCTCTTTTCAGCCGACTTGGTGAGCCCCACTTCATTTCGGGGTCCTGTATCTTCTGTTCATCATGTACTTGTATTTGAGGTATAGCCGGAGCCTTGTTGCCGGCATTTTCGTATGTCTCTTCAGTTGTATTTAGAGGCTCTGTAGACAGGTTGTGGGTAGTGTCGGGTATTGGAATTAAAATAGCAATATTGATGTTTGGCAAAGATGTATAAAACTTGTAATATCTTCAAAATTATGAACGAAGTTGCTAATGGAAATGAAATGGAAATCGTTAATGACATGTTTATAGAATTTGATTAATGGTGTACATTTCCTCTTTATTCAAAGACGAATTTGGGTAGTATGAAACCTAACAGGCTTGCTCAGTCGGATTTACTCGGTTGAGCGCCGGTCGCGCTCCTCGGATTATGGGGCATGACAAACTTGGTATCAGAGCCTAAGGTTTTAAAGTGTCCTAGGATGTCTCGGAGCCGTGTCTAGTAAAGTACTTCTTATCGGTGTGTTGTCGACCACATCTATAAGTTGGAGGCTATTCGGACGTTTAGGAATTTCTTCCTTCTTTGATACTCCAGATCGTGCAGTAGATCTCAAGATAGGGAGCTAATCTCCTCGCTATGTCTTATTCCCAAGATGAGTAATCTTGATACCATAATCCACGAGTTTGAAGCAGTAAGGAGGGAATGACCCCACCATTGAGTCTGAGGGAGATTGCCCAAGAGTTTGTTAGGAGAATGTAACGAGCCATGGAGGGATTGGTAGAACTTGTTGCTAAGGGGAGTACCCTTGTTCCTATTTATGTCACTGCACCACGAGATCATGTAGTATATTAGTATGTTACCAATGTGTGTTACAGATGTGGAGTAAGGGTGCATCAGTTAAGGCACTGCCCCGCCAATCTAGAGTTACCAAGTAAGTGACCTATTAGTACATCATTCCGAACGCCACATACTTTTCCTTATTATATACATACACCTGTATTGGGAGCCCGCATAGATATGGTCTTAACAAGAATCTAAATCACGAAACATTGCATGGACCTACTCTTTGAACGAGACGTATTATTCGTAAATCCACTCTATCACAAATTCTCTTATTTACACCCTTTTTGTGGAATTAAGTTATATAATTATGTCCTTGAATTGAGTTATAACTCTATGATTGATACTTCCCGCTTGCTTTTCCTAAATTCTCAACAAGGGACTATTCCCGATGAATTCCTTAGAGAAACTTTTTATTTAAATGGACAACATCTACTCGATTGTGCCTATACATGCACCATCGTAAAGTTTACCTATGTGGTGTCAAGTTCCATGTAAAGCATCCCAGTGTTGCGATCCTTCTCGAGCCACTCTTTTTCTCACTGGTGTATATAGCTTCTATGATTTGAATAGTAACTCTACCCTGTTGCGCGTATCACCATGAAACCTTTTCACTATCTAGTAACATGAGAGCATATCCCACCTCCTATCATATGTATACATGTCAAATGAAGTGGTCGCTTGTCTGTATAGAATTTCTGAGAAATTTGAGATTTTTACGAATCTGTCACAGGAAGATCTTTTGTTTGCCCATCTCAGTATGACTTCATGTCCACTAAGATCATTCCTCAGTAAGAAGCTCACTTTGTTCCTAGTATTGTGGTTTCCCGTTACGTGGTTGTGTATTGCAGTCTAGGAGTTGATATAGCAAAAGCATGTCCAGCTCGTGTCAAATGTTTACTTTCTCCTTATACATCCACAACATGTGTTAATTGTGTTCCTTAGTTAGTGAATTCATTGTGCTAGTTTCCCAACACTTGTTCGATAACCATGAAAGAACGTTAGTTTCCCCTCTATGTGTCACTATAACACTTCCTTTCTCATAAGGACCCTTAATAGTCTCTCCGTTATGACCTAATGCACCTTTGGGGGTTATCATGGCACAACGCCTACTTCTCATGTTTTCCTGTCTTTCACTAGCATCCGAGTACTTCTCTAGTCAAAATCCATGGGGAACTCATCATGAACATCTGCAGACCTTCCATGAATATTTTATACTGTCTCATTGGGATCCATTGTCTTTACACACTCGACTTCTAGAATCGTTGACTATGTTATTGTCACGTGCGGGGAGTTTTGCTATCCTTGGCATTCCACCTCCCTGGATGGATAGGAGCTTTATTTGTCTATCTCCCTGAAACATCATGTTAACCATTAGAACCCCTCTAACCAATACATGATTTCATCCCAATATTAAGATGTCCTCGCTATGTGGTTTCACTCGTGAAAGGTTGAGATTAGATACTTTCAGATTTTTGCACATATCATGAGCATATTGATTTGGGAGACAAGTTGTCGTATCTTTAGTTCTCTCATATAGGATTAATTATCAGGAAGGGTTAAGTTGTTTGATATATGATAATCTCGTAAGTGCTCAACTTCTTTTCATCCTCATGGGCTTGTGGCATAGATTCCTTGTGTCAGTTAACGTTAGGAGTGTAATTCAACTTCATGTATTTGGAAACCCATATCGCATTCAAGGTACCAGAGCATTCTCATTCTGATAAACGGATTTTCCCTACACTCCAGGAAATGACTGGGTCACGTACTTGAATATTCCTCCTTAATGATTCCTATTGCCAATGTACTAGTTACCACTATGCCTCATTTGTCTAATAATTGATGTCGTCACAATGATTAACCATGTCGTTATTGTTAGTAGTAATCTTTGTGCCTCTTAGTATATAACCTCAGAAAATACTCTGCTCAGCACATTAATGGATTTCTGAATAATTCCAGCCTGATCTTGATCTCCGTTGCTCCTCATTGTATTAAATCTATTGGGTATTGAAGGTTCAAACATGTCTAAGAGGGAGCATCCCCGTGTGATCACATATATTCGATAGGTAATTTTATGGTCAGTTTATGATAGCACATCTTAGATTAACTGTTGAAGGTCATCAAGGGTTTAGTGTGAGTGTTCGCCTAGAGATTTAGAGTTTAGGAGGGTGCACAGGTTATTCTCAATATTTCCCCTAAAGATGTAATGTGAGTTGATAATGAAGGTTTCATAAGTGTATTTCACATTAGGCTGCACTAGGAGTTTGAATTTTCCCCATAGTTGTTCCCCATATGATTTGTGTTTTCACGTGTCTATGTCTAAGAAGGTAGTTGGATATCCTTTGTGTATCATTCTGGTGGAAATTATTGAAGGTGAACTTAATGGATAGTTAGCTTATGTGAGGTATCTAGCTGTCATCCTTGTTAGATAAGTTTGGAGGTTGGGGTTGTTTCCGTGAATGTATAATGGCAAAGACTCTAAGTATAAGAGGCCACATTAAAGGCCGAGAGTGTTGTGGAAATAAGGTATTTCCTCTTGATTGTATAGCAATTGGTTTTTACTTGAAAGGTACTTTCTGGGTATTATGATTTAGAAATGTGCAGTTCATGTCCAGGTATCCTTATGATAATGTAGTGCTTGTAATGGTGAGATTAGTATTGTTGATATATACATTGTGGTGCTTCGTCTCGTTGTGGATATGTTGTTAGGATGGTTTTGGTGATTCTCTGGCAGGTGGATAGGCCTAGTTACAAAGGAGACTCTGCCGAAATTTCTGAAAAATTTGGGAGTTAGTCAAAATTTAGGGACTTGAGTAGGTGCAAAAAGAGATATACTATGTTAAGCGTTTAGGACGGACTCTACTCCTCATTCGAGGACGAATGATCCTAGGGGGAGGGGATGTATGGCCCCGGAAAATTTCGCTAAGTAATTTAGGATTTCGTGGTGCCAGGTAGGCTAATTATAATATTTTTTGTGCTATTAACATGATGGGAATCAATTGGATTTGGTAAATAGGTGTATAAGTCTTATAATGTGTAATGTGGGGTCTAATGGGAGGCCTAAGTCTAAGTCAAATTGGAAAATTTCATAATAGGCTAAAATTCCAAATGAGTTCTCATAAGTCCATACTTTGGATATATATGCTACCCTCCGAGTCTAGTTTCTAACGCTTCAAACCGTTCGTCATTTGGACATTCCTACACAAAGTTATGATTAAATTAGCAAAGGCTGGATTTGCGACCAATTTTGCGATCGCAAAATGACTATGCGGATCGCATATGCGTCGCATAATGAAGCAGTGTCGGGCAAAACATTATGCTGTCGCATGTTGATTATGCTGTAGCATAATCAATTATGCTGTCGATTATGCTATCGCATAATGATTATGCTGCAAGAATGCTGCCCACATTTCGATTATGCTATAGCATAATTGCACCACATAATTGACTTCGGGGGTCATTTTTGGAAATTTTCATATACGAACCCACTTTGATAAATAAGCTTTGGGGCTTCATTTGGGACTATTTTACACTAAATCTAGAGAGAGGTGAGAGCATTTTAGAGAGAGAAAGAGGGAACCTAGCCTCCTAATCATCAATCTTGCACAAACCCTCAAGAATCAAGCATGCTAATCTCTAGCTCACTATCTTCCGGGTAAGTCCTACTTCTAATATTTCATATATAAGATTATGAGTTCAAAAATATATTGTGGGGTTAGAAATAGGCCATGCATGTGACACTAAGCTATAGTATTTGGGATTAATGAACTATTTTGGGTAGTTCTTGATGAAATTGGATGAGGGAAGAAGGAATTTCCATTGTAGGACCTTGTAGTCTATTTCACATGATTAGGTGTTTGATGAAATTCCTAAGAGAGTTACACCATGGGAAATCTTTCTAAATTATCAATTGATTTTCGCTTTCTCCTTATAGATTATTACCGCTAGAGATGTTGGTGCATTGTAGTAACTTAAGGAAAGCTTAAACAAGGTAAGTATGGCTAAAATCCCCTCTTCTTAGAAATCGAGCTCCCATGGTGTTCATGCAAATATTGTAAGTCCGAAATTTGATTGATGTAGTACTTGTTCTTTCAAAGGAATTGGTGTTGTAAGATATATGTGGAAGGTGTATCTCAATGTGTTCAATATGCTATTCTTGGTAAATTGAGGATATGTGAAGAATGTGAACTATGTGCTAAAATGCGTAGATTTCAAGTCAAGTTTAAAGTGAGATTGTTATGCCAAACTATGTGAAATCCTCTATGTATAAAGATGTTTGAAATAAATCAATTGAATTTGCGAAATGGAGTGCGGCCAACGTGCCGAGAACTTGAATTATACTTGTACCTGGTGATGCCTATGACATGAGAAAATATGAAACGGATTATGAAATGAGCCTTGACTCTGCTTTCCATAAATGATTTCAATAATAAAGTGCCCTAAAGGATTTGTACACAATTTATGCCCATAAGTGGCTGTTCGAGATACTGTTTTGCCTTATAAGTACATCCAATATGATCCGCGTTGTTACATACTTTGATGTTGAAATTGTATATTGTCATGATTGGAAAAGAGTAATTCAAGAATAATTGGTGTAATTGCTTGTTTATGCCTTTGATGTGTGTTTCTATTGTGGTTTGGTGTGTCCCCTCCTTTTTTGGAAGAATCCTTTCTGTTTAAAGTTCCGTTGCTAATGAACTTGAGGTGTATGATTTCTGAAATATTGTATATGCCCATCATTCATGATCCCTCTCATGTGTACTTGACATCTTGGATTGAATGGCTTGTTGTTGAAATTGATATTGATGTGAAATGTGGGGAAAAAGAGCTCGAATTATGAAATGTTTCCTAGTGCCAAGTATGATGTGATAATTGTGGCCCCAAGTACCGATGAACTGACATATGTGAAGTAAAGATTTAAATGAGATGATTTATGGAAAAGGAAAATGTCTTGGTAAGACGGCCTAGCCGATCGGGCCATGATCGGACGCCATGCTACACACATGGTGGTATTGTGTTGATATTGAAACTGGAAAGTTAGCACGAGCGAGGGCGGACGAGCATGATGCTCGGTTACCCCTGTCCGATGCCGAGGGGGAGTGAAGATAAGGCCGGTAGGCCGTAGCTTTAGGGGTGGGGCATAGACCTCACCATTCCGTACGTAGTATCTTTAGAGTATGTTTGTAGACGGAGAATGTATTTTTTCGCGTATGTACATAAAAGAATAAACCCTTTGTGGCTTTAGTTCTTCTGTACCCATTTTTGTCCCTCATTTGGCCAGGTGAACTGGTCTTCAAGTCGGTGAGAATCCTCGAATTCGTCATATGGCCCTGGGGCTCATTAAGCTGGCCCGGGGGCTCTTACGTGCTCAGTCGATGCAACCTCTAGTTCAAGTAGGCGCCTGAGTACGTATGCTTTTGCTCAACTATTTCGGGTAAAGTCTCCGAGTCGGGTTTCGAATCGAGCTTGCATGACCCCAAAGCTTTTTATGTTTGCATGGGCTGGCGACAGTGGCTCTTACACCTTTGATCAAAGCGATCTTTTGTGTGAACGACCCTGGGGCTTATTGTGTTTGCACGGGCTGGCGACAATGGCTCTTACGCCTTTGATCGAAGCGATCTTTTATGTGAATGGCCCTGGGGCTCATTAGGCTGGCGACAATGGCTCTTACGCTCTACCCTGAGGCATATGTAGTTAGCTTTTTTGGGTCCTGTCTCCAAATCAGGTTACGACTTGAGCTCATTTGACCCTCAAGTTTTCAGATGAGCTGGCGAAAATGGCTCTTACGCTTTGGGCCGATGCGGCCTTTTATGTAATCTGGCGACAATGGCTCTTACGCTTTGGGTCGAAGCGACCTCTTAATGTAGGCTTTATTTTCCTCTCGTTACGGACTTTTGAAATGATTTTTCCTGACCCGTCGTTGGTTCGGGAAGGACCTCGATTTCAAGTTGTTTGCGGCGATGTTCGAGCACCTCAGAAGGTTTGGCTTGTGGGCTGAGTAGCTCGAAGCCTTGTGATTTGGAGCTGACATGGTCGAAGCTCTTTTGTCTGTCGAGGGTAGCCTGTTTAACCAGTTCTTTTCGAAGTAGATTCGAAGTAATGGCCTATGATTTATTAGCGACGGTCGGGCATCCCCGAATCGCGTTGGTTTGGCTAGTACAGCCATATGACCGTAGTCATTTGTGTTTGGCCGGAGCCATTTTTGGTCACGAGTGTAGTAGTTTAGGTGTCTATATCGAGAGTATGCCTTTTCAGGAATCTTACAAACGCGATATATAGCCTAAACTTCGGGATTCTATGCCTGTAGTAAGGTCTTACAAAATTTTCATGCCTTTGAGGTCATACAGTTTGTTGATACTTAGTACAAGTATGATTCATGCCTTGCTTGAGGTCTTACTATTTTTGTTGTTGCCTTATGTAGGTCTTACGAGACCGAGTCTGCCCGCTTGGGGTCTTACGGCCTCGGTTTTTTTTTATTGAATGACGATTGGCGACAGTCTCCGAGTCATCGAGTTTGTTTTGGATCGAGAGCGGTTACTCGTGAGCTCAGAATTGCCTCATTAAGGGCTTACGACTTTGGAGATTCCAACCCTCAGGTCGTGTGTTTTTTGACTTTTTTTTATGCCAGTCTCTGAATATTCGGGACGCTTTCTTTCTTTTTGGAGATATTTTGTGATTTCTATGCTCCCTCATTGAGGGTTTACGAGTTTGGAGATTCCGACCCTGGGGTCACGCGGGTGCCGAATTATCGACTCTAGTCTCCGAGTATTCGAGACGTTTCTTGATGAAGGAATCGTTCTAGCGAAAACACTGGGTTTTCTTTGGAGCATGAGATATGTTGAAAATCCTTGATTATTTGGCACTAGTACATGTGTCTCCGCCAACGGGGGCTCGGCTGTGCGGACACGGTTCATTCGATCGTTTGGTCTGGTACATCATTTTCCCATTGGGACCTTATTTGGCATTCCTTGGCTCTTCTGAGCGTATGATCTTCCGAGAGGATGTCCTTCGGCGCCCGGGATTGATAGCAAAAGAAGCCTTGAAGACTTGTTGGATTCCCCTTAGGTAGTATATAGGTGTTGCCTTGTTAAAAACCTTGCTGGCAAAACCCTCTTCGGGACAAAAGCTCGGTCGAAGGAAAAGAGTGCAACGGATGCTTTTAAAACCTTAAGGTCTTCGGGCTGGGTCAGCGCTTTTGACTGCTTCGATTGGGTGCCTCCATAAAGGTTTAGTATAAAGTATAAAATGAAAAGGGATATGGTTATACCTTATTGCGGGATGCGCTGGTGACGTTCCGAGGTCTGGTATGCCCCTGTTGTTTGTAATGAGGGCTCGGTACGGTTCTCTTCTATGTCTAATTGGGCTTAGCCTAAGACGTAGTTCGATTATCCTTTGGCTCTTTTGGGAGTGGAGATATTGGTGCCGGTGCCACTTCGTGCACCGCAAACATTTCCCTTGACGCATGCTGTTCCCCGTGGACGGTTTTAATCCCATCTTTTGTCAGGAATTTCATCATGTGGTGGAGGGTGGACGGTACTGCTCTCATGCAGTGTATCCACGGTCATCCGAACAAGGCATTGTACCTCATGTCTCCTTCGATGACAAGGAATTTGACATTTTGGATCGTGCCGGCCACGCTAACCGGGAGAGTGATCTCTCCTTTCGTTGTTTCACTTGCCATGTTGAATCCGTTGAGGACTTGAGTGGCGGGCACGATCTGGTCTAGCAGTCTGAGCTGCTCTTACTTTCGACCTGATAATGTTGGCCGAGCTACCTGGATCCACGAGTACACATTTTATTTGAAACATATTTACGAGGAAAGAGATTACTAGTGCGTCGTTATGAGGTTGGGACAAGGTCTCGGAGTCCTCCTCACTGAATGTGAGGGCATCCTCGGGTATGTATCCCCGGGTTTGCTTTTCTCTGGTGATGGATATTTTTGTCCTTCTCATCACGGGTTCCTGGGGAGCGTCGACGCCCCCTAATATCATGTGGATAATATGTCATGGCCCGTTTGCTTCTTTCTTCTTGGCCGCTTCTCTTTCTCGGAAGTGATTTTTGGCTCGGTCGCTCAAGAATTCTCTGAGATGACCTTTATTAAGTAGCCTGGCTACTTCCTCTTGTAGCTGGTGACAATTCTCGGTCCTGTGGCCATGCGTATTGTGAAATTCGCATACCAAGTTATGATTTCTTTGGGAAAGATCCGATTGTACAGGCCTGGGCCATCTGGTATCCTTGATTTTGCCGATGGTGAACACGATGTCTGAAACATCAACGTTGAAGTTGTATTCTGATAGGCGTGGTGCCCTGTTGGCCCCGTGTCTCCGTCGAATCCGTTTCGATTAATGAGTCCCCGAGGATTCTGCCCTCGGTTGATCAATCGGTCGTTGCGAGGCGGGTTGCATCTTGGGGTGTTTCTCCTGTCTTTGGTGTATGGCTAATACCTTTCTTTATTTGGCTTCGATTACTTTGCTAAGAGCCTACTCGGGTATACTGAGCTTGAAGGGGCTCCTAATTGATCATCCTCGACCTTGATCTTTGACTGGTATCGGTTGTGGACGTCTGACCAGGTTACGGCAGGATACTCAATCAGATTCTCTTTCAGCTGCCTTGAGGCTACTGAACTCCACTCGTTCAAGCCTTGAGTGAAGGCCTGTACCGCCCAATCGTCAAAGACCTGGGGTAGTTCCATTCGTTCCGTTTGGAAACGAGATATGAACTCTCGCAGCATTTCATTCTCCATCTGCCTGATCTTGAATACGTCAGACTTCCTCGTTGCTACTTTGATGGCACCAACGTGTGCCTTTGTGAAGGAGTCTGCCAGCATGGCAAATGAGTCTATGGAGTTGGGAGCTAGGTTGTGGTACCACATCATGGCCCCCTTCAAGAGCGTTTCCCTGAACTTCTTCAGCAAGACGGACTCGATTTCGTCGTCTTTTATGCCGTTGTCCTATACGTGTAGCGGTAACATGCTCGTTGGGGTGTGAGGTCCCGTTGTATTTTGGGAGTTCCGGCATTCTGAACTTCTTTGGAATGGGTTTTGGAGCCGCTTCCTCCGGGAACGGCCGCTACACAAACTTTCTTGAGTCTACGCCTTTCAGGACCGGGGGCACGCCCGAGATTTGGTCGACCCTGGAGTTGTAAGTTTTGACCTTCTTGTCGTTGGCTACTATCATTTTCTCGCCCGAATCAATCTTTCTAGTAAGATCCTCGAGCATTTTTACAATACTAGGGTCGGCTATCGAACCATTATTGCTCAACCTCTCCGGTACCTGGTCGGCCGGGGGAGTTGTTCCTGGTGCTATGGTGCTGGGAGTTTTTGGATGGCTTTGTAGCTGAGCGATAGCTAGCTGTTGTGCCTGCAACATTTCAAAAATAACATGAAGGCTAACTTCTCGTTTTTCTCGAGATGGGGTTTTTTGGGCTTCCTGTTGGTCGTCTTGTTGTATGCTCCTGTCGGTGCGCGAGGTTTCGTCGATCTGCTGTGCGTCGCTCGAGCCCGCGTCCGCTGGAATTTGTCCAGGTGCGTTCTCTGGGTTTCGTGGTGGCGTACCAACCATTGGAACAGCCACACTGTTTTCTCCATGATTTTCGAGGTCGTCGTTCTTAACTCTGTTTACTGAGCCAAACATATTAACCTAAAATTGAAGATCTTGGACAAGAAAAAGTGTGAAAGATAACTTTTGTTGTGTAACGAAACCAGCAAGAAAATAATCACTATTATTTTAGCCCCACGGTGGGTGCCTAACTATTTACCGTGAAAATGGTAATAACAATTAAATTTGTTGATGGGGCTCTAAAAATACGTGATCTATTTTTATGCTAGTTGTTAAGCAGTTGATGCTATGTATATGAAGTTTAAGCACGAACTGCGAGCTAAAATAGAGCTATAATCGAAATGATGGGTTAGCTATTCAGGACCTCAAGCTAGTCGGTTTGGGGCTTCGAGGTCGACTCTCGGGCTCAGGCTCGGGCTCGAGCTATTAGGGGCAGTCGGGGAAGGGCTAACAGTCGTGATATAATCAAAGGAGGCTCTTTATGGCCAATGATAAGCAATAAATGAAGAACAAGTATGAAGATAGTAGATAAGAGCAACAATATCGAGAGACTATGTTAGAGAGAAAAGAGAGAGAGTTATCATATATTTCGTGTGGAATAGTTGGAGCAACATCAGTCCTCTACAAAATAGTAAAAATTACCTTTTATATAGAGGGGGAAACCTTATATGGTACGACATACATTAATTGTAAAGATATGGAGATGGGACAGCTAGATGTGACACCCTGATCCGGGTCAGAGTAGGTCGGCTATGCATTGTCAGACTTAGCCGTGTGTCTTAGGAACTTCTATTTTTTACTTTACCCTCGGTCTATATTCCCTTTGGTTCGGGCGTCGACGAGCTCCGAGGAAGGAGACTCGAGCGCATCTTTGCAGCCTCGAGTCTTCGAGGTGACCCTTCGAAATACCTTAGTGACGGGAAATTGGATCCTCCGATTTTGCCGTATGCAGGAGATGTCGGGTTACCCTGGCACAGGTTCACCCGTCATTTTAGAGGATAGTGCTTATGATAAGATATTTTGTAGACAAAGTCGGGCTCGAGTTTACCCTTAGTCATCTTCTTAGATTGTTCCCACCCTTGCATCATCGAGGCTTGATTGCTTTGCACCGTCGATCTACTCAGCCCTTTGTTGCCAGCAATGAAGAGGTTGGGGACCGAAGGTGGATGAGTCATTTTGTCTGAGTGGGGACTGCCGATATCATCCCTGCAGAGTTCCTTCCATTTCCTGAGAAATGGAACTTCACTTATAAGTAGTACACTTACGTTTTTATTGTCCTTCCCATGGTGAAGGCATACCCCATAAAGATGCTCTCTCTTTCTTTAATTTTGCAGCCATCCCGTGGATGCCACATGAGGTTCTCGACCTGGTGGATTGGTCTCGAAAACTGGCAGCTTGCTCGACTTACGATGAGCGTAAGTGGCAAGATCTGGCCAAGGGTGGATGGGAGGCAAAACACCACGGTACGTGGTATGTGGCTCTCTTTCTTCGAGAGGTACTTTCTTTCGTGTGTGCTAACTCCATTCCCACAGGTATTGGAGATTGTTCTGCGATGAGGCCGAGCCCCCTCGGGAAGGAGGGAGAATCGTTGGCTTTGGGGCCGATGACTGATAACAAGCGGAACGAGTCTTCGAAGAACGAGGATGGTCGTAGCGAGGCAAGCCTGGCTCAAAGGCCCAAAGGAGATATATCTTCCGATCATGTGGCATCTGAGGCTTCTAGCCTTGGAAAAGTGGTTCCTCTCTTACCGCCGTCTTCGTTTCCCGTCGAAGGTACTTCGAGGGATACATGTGTTCAACCGCTGTTCTCTCCCCCCGTCGAAGGCACTTCGAGGGATGCTCGGGACCCGGGGCCGCCTAAGTCAAGTAGGGTCTCAAGCGATGAGCTTTGATCAACTTCGTCGATCTCCTAATTTCATATTTTCGTTTTTCTCATTGAGCTTCCTTTTCATAGGCTTTTGACAAGCTCAAGTCCGGGTTGCTCCACTGTGAAGCCCGGTTAGCGAAAGTTTTGGATGGGGAGAAGTCCCTTAGGCTTCTCTGTGATGAAAGGGGAAAAGAATTGAGGCACCTTCGGTACGAGGTGAACCGAAGCTTGAATTATGAAAGCCACCTTGAGAAACAGGTAACTTCTGCTCCGAGGGGATGCATGCTCCTTCTCCTATCCTTAGAGATTAATATTTCGAAACCTCAGTTGCAGGGAAAGACAAAGGATTTGGAATGCCTTTGGGGCGAGGTTGGCCAGGCCAGGCATGAGTGTAACGAGCTAAGAGCTCAGATAGATACCCATATTGCGGCCAAGAAAAATGCTCTAGCCAAGGCTTCTGCCCTCGAGGTGCAACTCTGAAAAGCTCATGAGAACAACTTGGTTCGAACGAACATGATCGCAAGGCTCGAGTCTGAGCTTCTGAAGGTGAAGGCCGAAGTTGTGGACGCCCGGGCTGAAGCCGAAGCTGTCCAAACTAAGGCTGATAAGAAAGTGGCTGTCTATTTGAAAGATGTTGCCGATGCTCGAGCTGAGCTCAGAGGGGCTCTCGATTGGGAGAGCAGGAGCAAAGAGTATACTCGGTGAAAATCTCAAAGTGAAACCCTCGAAGAGATTCATGCTAGGGGCTTCGACCTCTCGGAAGAGATAGCGCAGGCCTAGGCAGATGAGTACGATGCCAAGTTCCTTTTGTCTGATGCCGAAGGTAATGAGGAAGAAGACGATGGGGCCGCGGTCCCCGAGGGGAAAATAGACTAGGCTTTTTTCTTTTTGATTCTTTGTACAGTGTTCTTAGAGAACTTTGTAAAAGTAGCATTGAGTTGTCTCATACATGCATATGCAAAGAAACCTTTTGGTTTTTCTCCTTTCATGAGTTTCTATTTGCTTGCGCATGTCTTTCCTCATTTCGGATTTGTACGTTCGTCGGTGATTGGCCACACGATTTTGCTTTGGAGTAGAAACCCTACAATTCGACCCTGAGGCTTGCTGGGCTGCCCTGTAGGCTTTTACGCGCGGGGTCGGTACGACCTTTAATTTTAGGCTGGCGACGGTTGCTCTTATGCCTTTGCCCTTAGGCGTATTCAATTAACTGTTTCGCGCTCAGACTTCGAGTCGGATTTCGGCTCGAATTTATTGACCCTTAAGTTTTTGAATTTTAACCTGGCCCTTAGGCTCTTACGCATTGGGTCGGTACGACCTCTTAGTGTGGGCTGGCGGATGTGGCTCTTACGCATTGGGTCAGTACGACCTCTAACATGGGCTGGCGACAGTGGCTCTTACGCATTGGGTCGGTACGACCTCTAATATGGGCCGACGACAATGGCTCTTGCGCATCGGCTCGGTAAGACCTCTTAGTGTAGGCTTTATTTTTCCCTCATTAAGGACTTCTGAAGTTTCTAATTTTGCCTGACTCTTTGGTGGTTCGATAAGAACCTCGATTGCGAGTCGTTATGCGGCAATAGATGAGCACCTCGGGAGGTTTCACTCGATGGCTGAATGATTTCGAAGCCTGTAGTTTGGAGATGATATGATCGAAGCTCTTTCACTTAAGTCGAGGGTAGCCTGATTAACCGGTTTTTTTAGAAGTTTTTTCGAAGTAATTGAAGGCCTGTGGTTTTATAGCGACGGTTGGGCATCCCCGAGTCGCGTTTGTTTGGCTGGTACATCCTTGTGACCGTAGTCATTGTGTTTGGCCGGAGCCTTTCAGTACCCGAGTGAAGTAGTTTCGGCGTCTATATCGAGGGTATGCCATTTTAGGGGTCTTACAAGTTCGAATATATAGCCTTAACTTTAAGGTCGGGATAATGCCTTTTTGTAAGGTCTTATAATTTTTACATGCCTTTGAGGTCTTACAGTTTTGGTTACTTGGTACAAGTATGGTTCATGCCTTGCTTGAGCTCTTACAGTTTTGGTTACTTGGTACAAGTATGGTTCATGCCTTGCTTGAGGTCTTACGAGGTCGAGGTTTCCCGTGTAGGGTCTTATGGCCTCGGGTTTTGATAAGTCGATGGGATGGCAATTGGCGACAGTCCCCGAGATATTGAAAGTTTTCCTGGCTCTGGATACATTTTTGTAGAATTGACGTTGCCTCATTGAGGGCTTATGAGTTTGAAGCTCCCGACCCGGGGGTCATACGCTCTTGATTTTTTGATGCCAGTCCCCGAGTGTTGGGGCCGTTTTTGACTTCTGGGGCCGTTTTTGTTGTTGCCTCATTGAGGTATTACAAGTTTGAAGCTTCCGACCCGGGGGTCATACGGCTTCAAGTTTTTGACGTCAGTCCCCGAGTGTTCGGGACGTTTTTGGCTCTGGAGCTGTTTTTATAAAAAATACCGAACTTCTTTGAAATGCGAAATGCTTTGATGGAGGGAAAGTATTCTTTGATTACTTGGTACAATTATACACATTTTTGCTGCCCAGGTCTCGGTTCTTCTATACGGACACGGTTCGTTTGGCCGTTTGGCCCGGTACATCATTTTCCTATCGAGACCCCATTTAGCACATCTTGATTTCTCCGAAGAGGTGACCTTCCGGGGGGATGCCCCCCAGTATTCGAGGTTGATTGAAGAGAAGCCTTGAATACTTGTTGAGCCTTCCTTAGGTAGTATCTAGATGTTGCCTCATTAAAAACCTTGTCGGTAAAAACGCTTCTTGGGATAAAAACCCGGTCGAAGGAAAATAGTGCAATGCATGCTTTTGGAACCTAAGGCCTTCAAGTTGGAAAGCGCTTCGGCTGTTTCGATCGGATACCTGCACACATGTTAGTATAAAATGTAACTAAAGGGGAGATGATCATACCTTAGTGCTGACGGCACTTCGGGCCTTGATATGATTCAATCATTCGTTATGAGGACACGATACGGTTCATTGCTTTGTTTAGTCGGGAGTAGCCGAGAATGTAGCTTGTTATTGCTATTTTACTGTTTGCTTATCCTTTGGCTCCTTCGACGGTGGAGGTATTGGTGCTGGTGCCACATCGTGCACCGCAAACATCTCATTTGCTACATGCTGTTTCCCATAGATGGTTTTTATCCCATCCTTTGTCGGAAATTTCATTATTTGATGGAGGGTGGATGATACTGCTCTCATGTAGAGTTCCATGGTCTCCCAAGCAACGCGTTGTACCTCATGTCTCCTTCGATGACATGGAATTTGGCATTTTGGGTAGTGCCGGCCACGTTGACCGGGAGGGTGATTTCCCCCTTCGTTGTTTCGCTCGCCATGTTGAACCCATTGAGGACTCGAGAGGCGGGCACGATTTGGTCAAGCAGTCCGAGCTGCCCTACCACCCTCGACCTGATAATATTGGCCGAGCTACCTGGATCCATAAGTACACATTTAATTTGAAATGTATTCACAAGAAAAGAGATTACCAATGCGTCGTTATGGGGCTGAGATTGAGCCTCGATGTCTTCGTCGCTGAATGTGAGGGAATCCTCGGGTATTGAACCTCAAGTTCGGTTTTCCCTAGCGATGGATATTTTTGTTCTTTTGACAACGGGTTCCTGCGGGATGTCGACTCCCCAACAATCATGTGGATGACATGCTGTGGCTATTCTATTCCGTTCTTCTTGGTCGCCTCTCTTTCCCGGAACTGATTTTTTGCTCGGTCGTTGAGGAATTCTCGGAGGTGACCTTTTGCAGAGTAGTCTGGCTACTTCTTCCCGGATTTGTCGGCAATCCTCGGTCCTGTGACCGTGTGTGTTGTGAAATTCACACACTAAGTTATGGTTCCTTTGCAAGGATCTGATTGTACATGCCTTGGCCACCTGGTGTCTCTGATTTTACTAATGACGAATACGATGTCTGAAATGTCGACGTTGAAGTTGTATTCTGACAAGCGGGGCGCCTCCGTTGGCCCTGTGTGCCTATCGAATCCAGCTCTGCTAACAAGTCCCCGAGGATTCTATCGTCGATCTAGCCTTCTTTTGTTGCGGGGTATGTTGCGCCTCGGAGCGTTTCTTCTATCTTAAGTGTATGGTTGGTATCTTTCTTTGTTTGGCTTTGGCTCCTTTGTCGGAAGCCTGCTAGGATATATCGAGCCTGAGGGTGCTCCTAGTTGGTCGTCTTCGACCCTGATCTTTGATTGGTATCGGTTGTGGACGTCCGACCAGGTCACGGCGGGATATTCGACTATGTTCTGCTTCAGCTGTTTCGAAGCAACCGAGCTTCGCTCGTTCAAACCTTGAGTGAAGGCCTGCACTGCCCAATCGTCGGAGACTGGTGGTAGTTCCATTCGTTCCATTTGAAAGTGAGATACGAACTCTCGCAGCATCTCGTTCTCCCTTTGCTTGATTTTGAAGACGTCGGATTTCCTTGTAGCTACCTTGATGGCACTCGCATGTACCTTTATGAAGGAATCTGCCAGCATGGCAAACGAGTCTATCAAGTTTAGGGCTAGGTTGTGATACCACATCATCGCTCCTTTTGAAAGCATCTCTCCGAACGATTTTTGTAGGACGGATTCGATCTCGTCGTCCTTTAGGTCGTTGCACTTCACTGCACAAGTGTAAGCAGTGACGTGCCTGTTGGGGTCCGAGGTTCCGTTGTACTTCTAAAGGTCGGGCATTCTGAACTTCTTTGGAATGGGTTTTGGGGCCGCTTCCTGTGGGAACGGCTTTTGTACAAACTTCTTTGAATCTACACCCTTCAAGATCGGGGGTGCGCCCAGAATTTGATCGACCCTAGATTTGTAGGTCTCCACCTTCTTGTGTTTGGCTTCTATCTTCTTCTCGCCCGACTCGATCCTCTTTGTGAGGTCCTCGAGAATCTTTATGATGGCGAGGTCGGCTGCCGACCTGTTGTTGCTTGATCTTTCGGGTACCTGTTCGGCTCGGGGAGCCATTTCCGGTGCTACCGTGCTGGGAGTTTTCTGGTGGCTTTGCAGCTGAGTAATCGTCAACTGCTGTGCCTGTAACATCTCGAAGATGACGTGAAAGCTAATCCCTTATTCTTCCTGAGCCGGGTTTTTGAGCTTCTTGTTGATCTCCTTGGTGTATGCTCCTATTGGTGTGGGAGCTTATTTCGACGTGTTGAGCGCCGCGCAAGACCGCGTCCACGGGAATTGGTTCTGGCGCATCCTCAGGGTTTCGTGGTGGTACACCAACACCTGGAACAGCTACACCATTTTCTCCATGGTCCTCAAGATTGTTGTTTTCATGTGCGTTTACTGAGTTAGACATTTTGACCTGAAATCAAAGATCTTGGACAAGAAAAAGTGTGAAAGATAACTTGCGTTATGTAGTAAACCAGCAAGAAAACAATCACTAATAATTTTAGACCCACGGCGGGCGCCAAATTGTTTACCTTGAAAATGGTAATAACAATTAGATTTGATTCTATGGTTCTAAAAATACGTGATCTATTTTTATGCTAGTTGTTAGGCAATAGATGCTAAGTGAAGGATTATAAATTAAGATGATAGCTTGTAGATACTGTAATAATCAAATCGAATGGTTGGAAATCGGGGCCTCGAGCTGGCGATACGGGGCCTCGAGGTCGAGTCGGACGTCTGGCTAAAGGCGGTAGATGAAGGATTAACAGTTATACGAGCTGCGATGGCGGCTTTTTATGATCAATAATGAGCAATAAATGATGAACCATTAATAGAACACAATGAATATAAGCAATAAATGTAAATAATGAGACCAAGAGAATATGTTTAAGTTAGAAAGTAGAGAATGTTCTTGTATTGAATGTAGTGTGTTGTATATTGTGTCTTATGTTCCTTACAAAATGACAAGGGTCCCCTTTATATATGAGGGGGAATCCCAACATAATACAGATGCATTTATTGCAAAGATATAAGGCCGGTACATCTATTAAATGCCACTGTGCGGGGTTGTACTAGCCTAATAGGCTTGGCCAGCTTTAATAAAGTGCTTTGGAACTCCCCATATTTCCATCATAGCTATCGATCTGCGCTGCCTCAGAGTTGATCGTTTGGAAATCCTTCGAGGTTACGTCTCGAGCCTCGCCTCTAGCCCTAGCAGGCGTATCTATGGAGCGTCGTAATGGCCATGAAATCGGCTCCTCTGATTTCACCGTATACAGATAGCTCGAACGATCAAGTGTATCCGCAACCAGATCAGAGAGTTCATGTTGAGGGATAAACGGCCTCGACATTTTGGTGGATTCAGTGTCACCCTGTCTGGGGGCAGGGGTCAGTTCATGAGGGGCCATCCTAGCAGACCCATGCATTCATCACCACAGCCTATTCAGGGTGCTCCAACGCGGCCATACTCAACACCATTTGGGGGAGCACGTACCATCCACCAACTATTCAGGGTTCCTCCAGTGGGTACTCAGGTTATCAGGGTCAGACCTAGAGTGAGCAGCTTTCCACTCAGAGAGGTTATTTTAAGTACGGGGAGTTGGGCCACGTGAAGAGGTTTTGTCCTAGACTTTGAGGTAAGGAAGTGCAACAGAACCATCATCCCATAATTATCGCACTGCCCGCTCGTCAGCCAGAAGATGAGGGCAGGTGGGTAGGTGTCTCTGTAGAGGTGGAGTCTAGTCAGGTGGTGCTCCATCTAGATTCTATGATTTCCCAGCCAGGCCAAAGGCAATCACCTCTAATGTAGTGATCACAAGTATTATTTATGTCTGCCGTAGATATTTTTTGGTACTATATGATCCAGTGTCTACCTATTCCTATGTCTCTTCTCTATTTGCTTTTTATCTGGATATATATCGTGAGTCCTTGGGTGTTCCTACATATATGTTCAGGCCAATGGGCGATTCTGTTATTATGGATCAGGTTTACTAGTCCTGTGTAGTGACTTTTTCTTGATATGAGACCAGAGCGAATCTTTTATTGCTCGATATAATTGACTTTGAGGTTATTTTGGGCATGGTCTGGTTGCCTCCGTCATTCCATTCTCGATTGCTATGCCAAGAGTGTTACCTTGGCGATGCTAAATTGAACTAGGTTAGAGTGGAGAGGTTCATCTATTGGTACATCCAGTCGGGTTATCTCTTTCTTGAAGGCTCGACATATGGTCGAAAAGGGCTGTTTGTCTTATCTGGCCTTTGCTCAAGATATTGCTGTGGAGACTCCCACAGTAGATTTAGTGCCTGTGGTGCAGGGTTTTTTTTGGATGTATTTCCTATTAATCTACCAGGTATGCCACCAGATCATGACATCGATTTCGGCATTAGTTTGGTACTAAGCACCCAGCCTATCTCTGTTCCACCTTATTGCAGCACTCGATTGGAGTTGAGAGAGTTGAAGGATCGGCTTCAGGAGTTGCTTCAGAAGGAATTCATCAGGCCGAGTGTGTCGCCTTGGTCTGCACCGGTGTTATTTGTGAAGAAGAGGGATTGGAGCATGCAGATTTGCATTAATTACCGCCAGTTGAACAAATTCACCATCAAGAATAAGTACTCGTTGCCACACATTGATAATTTGTTTGATCAGCTATAAGGTGATAGAGTGTTCTTGACAACATTTATGGATTTGATGAATCGGGTTTTTAGGCCATATATTGACTCATTTGTCATTGTCTTCAATGATGACATATTGATCTACTCATGTAGCATGGAGGAGCACGAGAAACATTTGTGTATAGTGCTTCAGACCTTGCAGGAACAAAAGCTATGTGATAAGTTTTCTAAGTGAGAGTTTGTTGCTTTCATGGGGTATGTTATGTCAGGTGAGGATATTAAGGTCGATCCCAGGAAGATCGAGTTTGTTCAGTGTTGGTCTTGTCCTACCATAGCGATCAAGATCATGAGTTTCTTGGGGCTAGTAGGTTATTATCCCCAGTTTGTGAAGGGTTTCTCATCTATTGAAGCTCTTTTGACTAGATTGACAAAAAAGGGTGCTAAATTCAGATGGTCCGATGATTGTAAGGCGAGCTTTCAGAAGCTCGAGACTGCATTGACTACAACACCAATGTTTGTTTTGCCCTTCGGTTCAGGGATGTATATTGTGTATTGCAACGCTTCACGCGTTGGATTAGGTTGTGTATTAATGCAGGTGGGATGAGTTATTGCATATGATTCACGTCAGTAGAAGACCTATATGAAGAATTCCCCCGTGAATGATTTGGAGTTGGCTGAGATAGTTCATGATCTTAAGATCTGGAAGCATTATCTTTATGGAGTGTCGTGTGAGGTTTACACAAATCACCGCAGTTTGCAATACCTACTTAACTAGAGGGATCTTAATCTGAGGTAGCGCAGGTGGCTTGAGTTACTGAAGGATTATGATATTACCATCCTTTATCATCTGGTCAAGGAGAATGTGGTCGTGGATGCCTTGAGCAGAGAGGCCGAGAGTATGGGTAGTTTAGCACTCTTTTCGATAAAGGAGAAGCCATTCTCTTTGGCACTTTGAGGTGATGCAAAGGAGGTTACTATTGGAGATGACAGCGTTCTACGACTCCAGGGTCTCTTATATGTTCCTAATGTTGATTTCCTAAGGGAGACAATACTAGAGGAGGTGCACAGTTTGCATTATTCTATTCATCCAGGTGCCACGAAGATGTATCGTGACCTGAGGTAGCATTACTGGTGGCAGCGGATTAAGAAGGACATAATTGAGTATGTGGCAAGGTATTTGAATTACTAGCAGGTTAAGTATGAGCACCAGAGGCTAGGTGGCTTACTTCAACAGATGGTTATACCAAAGTGGAAATGTGAGCGCATCGGTATGGATTTCGTGGTAGGTTTGCCGCGGACGTTGAGGACGTTTGATGGTGTTTGGGTTATTGTCGATAGATTGACCAACTCTAAACACTTTATTCTGGCAATGGCTACATACACTTTAGGGAGGTTGGCCCAAATTTATATTCATGAGATCGTCCAGTTGTATGGTGTGCCTTTTCCTATTATTTCGAATAGAATCACTCAATTCACTTCGTATTTCTAGAGAGCAGTAGAAAGTGAGTTGAGTACTCGGGTATAGCTCAGTGTAGCCTTTCATCCGCAGACCGATGGGGAGTCAGAGTGGACAATTAAGATTCTAGAGGATATGCTCAGAGCATGTGTAATTGACTTCAAAGGGCTGTGTGATTGATCCTTACCATTGTCCAAGTTTGATTATAATAACAATTATCAATCCAGCATCGAGATGGATCCATTTGAGGCCTTGTATGGTCGACGATATCGTTCCCCCATCGGTTGGTTTGATCCCAGTGAGACTAGGTTATATGGTACTATTTTGTAAATGATGCCTTTGATAATGTAAAGTTGATTTAGGAGAGACTTCGCACAGCACAATCTAGGCAGAAGAGTTACGCGGATCAGACGATGCGTGATTTGTCATTTACGTTGGGCGAGAAGGTGCTCTTGAAACTCTCACCGATAAAGGGTATCATGAGGTTTGCAAAAGGGGCAAGTTGATTCTGAGGTACATCAGTCTGTTCGAGGCGTTGGAGTGAGTTGGTGAGGTTGCATACATGCTTGCTTTGCCTCTTAGTCTATCGGGATTCCATATGGTATTCCACGTGGCTATGCTCCGAAGGTACCATGCCGATAGGTCCCATGTGCTGGATTATAACATAGCAAAGCTAGATGAGGGCTTGGATTATGAGGAGGATCCAGTTGCTATTGTTAACAAGCAGGTCCGCAAGTTGATTCTAAGATAATTTTAGTGGTGAAGGTCTAGTGGAGGGGTCAACCAATCGAGGAGGTGACTTGGAAGATCGAGGAGGACATGGGAACAAATAACCACACTTATTCGACACTTCAGGTATGATTCTAAACCCGTTCAAGGATGAACATCTGTTTAAGAGGTAGAGAATGTAATGACCCGACCGGTCAATTTGCTTTCTAGATCCACATTCCCCTATTTATATCCTCCTGTATGTGTTTTTCCTATTTTATTACTTGCGGGGCGACTGGTTTTGTTCTGAAAGGGTTCGGGAAGAATTTGGAACACTTAGTTCCATATTGGTGGCCTATGGTGACCAAGTTTTACTTGAGTCAATACTTGGAGTAAACAACCTCAGAATCGGAATTTGAAGGTTCCAACAGGTTCTTATGATGAATTTTTGATTTTAGGGTGCGATTCTTGGTTTCGATATTATCTTATGTGTTCTGGGACTTTGAGTTGGCCCGCATTATGTTTCTGGACTTGTTGATATGACTGGACAGGGTCTTGAGTGTTATACCCCATTTTTTATGCGTGAGAGTACGTCGTAAGTCAATTTATGTAAGCTAAGAAGTGAGATCGTCACTGAAGGTACATAAAGTAAGTTAGTCATGTTACCTTGGTGGTTACAAATCTTTAAGATCATGAATACCAAGTACCAAGAGGGTTGGAAGGCTTAGAAGCTAAACCAATTGAAGAAAATATGTTTTGTCGATAAGTTTGGAATGTTACATGCACTTTGGGGTGAGATTAGGGTTCTCAACGTGATAAGGAGGTTATGTTATGAGTTATTTTAGGCTTATGATAGTTGAATTCAAGCGAGTTGTTGAACAAGAGTTGGCAAAGGTCATCACAAGTTACATTCATAAATGTGCTGAAAATTAGGTCAAATATAGCAGAGAGTTTCTCCCAATATACTTTGAATTATGGATGATAAACATATAAAATTGAAGACTACGAGTCTAGTTTCTAACTCATTAAACCATTCATCGATACGACATCGGATTTGAGAGATATTTGCAGTTTTGGGAGACTGCACAGACTGCATAGGTGACAAGTGGTGTGTCACTGAAGCTTTTTGAGCAATACATTTCCTGTGTTATATGAAGTCTTTTTGGGACATATTATATACCAAATTTAAGGCCTATTAATGTAGTTTCCAACTCTTTTAGCATTTCATTCATACGACATCCGGATAAAATGATATAAGCGTCGGAAGAAGGGCCAATGCTAGGGTGCCAAGCTAGCACCTCTTTGATTTTTCCAAAGTTGATGTATATAGGTCTTAGGCCGTATTTATATTCATTTTTCCATAAAACACGACCATAAAACATCCATAAACATATCCATAAGATCTCTTCTATGGTTTCAAAGAAGATTAACATCCCGGGTACGAAATCAAGAAGCGATAATATTAGAACGATCCCTACGATGTAAGTATCGCTATATCGCCTCTCTTTTTCTTTGTAGTTTGAGTTTTGGAAGGTAATTCATAGTTAAAAAACGTCTACTTTCTGCATTTAAGCTTTCAATATCAAGGAAGGTTGCTAAGTTCGTTTCCTAATAGTTAGAAATTACGGGACATTGATTGGAAGCCGTGAGTTCGATTTAATTAATTTTTAGTGGACTGTTTTGTACTCCACTTGGGTTGGCCTATTGTGCTGCTGATTTATGGAGCATGGAAGGATAAAAGGGCGTGGAGAAATGCCACATGTGGTAGGGTAGTCGGTTGGTCGCTCGTCGTTGCAATTTCAGGGTAATTGATAACTTGTCGATTGGGTGTGTTATCGTATATTTGGGGTTTTTGTCGTATTGAAGGCCCCGAATTGTAGTTGGGTTGTGTTTGAGTTGATTATTGTATTGTGTTTGTATCTCGCCTATAGTAGGCTTGAGAGAGCACTAAAATCAGGGGAAATGCTGCCCGTTTTATTTTGGACTTGAGCTATCATTTGAGAGACGTGATATACTAGCGCCATCTAAGTGGTACATGTATTTCCTTGTTATAGGGTTGGCGCGATAGTTGTCATAAGATTGTTTTTGAGTTGCATTGACGACTTGAGGTATGTTAAGGTTATCCCTTCTTTCCTTTTGGCATGATCCATATGATACAAACGAAACGAGCAAACATGGAACTTTCACAAATGACTTTATTCTTAGAAGTGCTAGGGGTGCCTATGTTCTTGATTCCCCATGTGTCCTGTTATTATATTGGTTGTTCATGGGTCTCAGATAATACATAAGTTGTTAAATTTTATTTCATGATATTAACCAGGCATATTGATCTTATGACATCTCGAGAAATCTTATTGACTTACTTCTTATGCATTGTATTCATTTATACATGTACATTAACCCATGACCAGATGACATTATATACCCATATATTATATGTATATGGGGTATGCGGAAGGGTTATGGAGTTATATACGCACCATCACCTGATCAGCTGGTATACGTTGATGATTTCGCCCACAGAGGCCGAGATGATATGATGGGATGCCCTCATAAGCTTGATTATGTTATGAACGCATATACCTACGCATGATATGACATTTATATGCACATCCATGACATTATAAAGGTCTCATGATTCATAGAGATATTCAGACTTACAGGTTGAGTACTTTACTCCACGTTTCTTTCATGTCTTTTATATACTACTTTTCATTCCTCACATACTTGGTACTTTATTTGTACTGAAGTTCCTTTTGCCTGGGATGCTGCATTTCATGCTCGTAGGTTCCGATACACAGGTTGACAGTCCTCCTAGTAGGCCATCAGCTCAGCGGAAGGTGTTGGTGCACTCCACTTGCTCCAGAGCTGCCTATTTGGTCAGTACGCTTTGGACATGTATATTGATTTGGCGGGCCCTATCCCTGCCTTTATGATGTTTATGTACTCTTAGAGGCTTGTCATGTATATGGATGATTGTATGGCCTTCTTGGCCTGTGTTTTGACTTTACAAATGATCATTTCGATCATATAGGCCCGTATGTCATATGTATGAGTTTGTATACCATGTTGGGTCGTCCTATGTCTAGTATTCTCTTATGTTTAATTCTAGTTATCTCATGACAGCCCTTCTAGCCAACTTACCCATGATCGTATAATAATAAAGATACATTACGTTGGTACTCGGTTGAGTAAGGCACCGGGTGCCCGTCACGGCCGTGCGGTTTGGGTCGTCAAAAGTGGTATCCAAGCAGTTCTGTCCGAGAGAATCTATAAGTCGTGTCTGATAGAGTCTTGTTTATGGGTGTGTTGTGCGCCACACTTATAAGCAGGAGACTGCAGGGCATTTAGGGCTGTCACTCTTTTTTCTTACTCTAGATCGTGTGGTAGAGCTCAGTTGTAAGAATTCAAACTTCTAAATTCTATTTTATTCGTAATACAATGCTACCTACATCTAGATAGACAGTTGGTAAGATATTGAATGTTGTTGTGGAAGAGTTGAGTCAGAGGAACTCAATTTTACGTCATGCTTATAATGAGTAAATATGAGGTCTTCAGCAGATCATGCGTGTACTAAGATGTGTAAGCTTCTTGATAAGAAGCCCTAAGGCATGAATTTATATCAACCCATATAGTTTAAAGTAACGAGAGAATCAGAAGGTAGATACAAGTTTCAACAGGTAAAATAAGCAAGGTGAAGAAGGATACGAAGTACCTAGTTAGTGAAGATTATCAGTATTTACATTTCAGTTAGAGAAATATAAGCATTCTGAGTGACTTTCAACAGTAACAGAGATATATACAATTGGCCACACCCACCTCAGTTATGCCCTATGGGAGCTAACAAATATAGTTTAAGAGAAGTATGGGATATCAAGATCCACCTGGGGTTATAGTAACCCAAAATGGTAGATGGATTATTATCATTAGCTAATATTTCCAAAGGATAGTGCAAACGTGGTAATATATCTCCTTGTGAGACACCCAGATGGTGCACTCTAGAATAGTACCGTCAGTTATGAATACTAGAATTTTCAGAAGATAGGCAGTGGAATCCTAGAAAGGATAAATATTTACCTTAGTATGGCCCCCGTCCACAGTAAAGAGAGAATGTTAGGCGACCCGAAGAGCCAGTGAGATGGCGCAAGGGGAGCTAAAAGGGAAAGAACGTTTTGTTGAAGATTTCAGAATAAAGTGAAAGATAGAAATATTAGTCAGGGAATAAAAAGAGAATAAATGAAGCATTATGAGTAAGATGTGATAAATGGGTGATAACGGTAAGTCAAAATATGACATGACAGAGTCTATAGTCAAGTGAAGAAAAAGATAAGAGGTCACAGGCCTTGAGACAATAAAACTATATAAGCCATAAAGTCATACCGTCACTTCGAGAAATGAGTTGGTGACTCGAACGTGATTATCGAAAGGATAAGTTAGACCCGCTAAGTAATAGAAATCTACATGGGCTAGTGAACAAGATATACTGAACATGAATTAGGGATCGGAAGATTTGATAGTAGTCGATATCGTAAGAATTTCAGAGATTGCGTTCTAGCAATAATAGAATAGACAACAAAAGAATAGCCTTTAAAGGTCATTCAGGAAGACTCTTCCCTAAAGCAAGCACTGTGAGCAGAGTTAAGCTTAAAGCACTAAGTACGCTAGTTACACTATGTGTCACCCTTGTGCGTAAGGAATTCAGTTATCCCTGGTACAGAAGGGTTACCGTAAGGCGAGTAAGGGTCATTGATGATGTGAAAAGATGCCAATGATGAAGAGGTAAAATATCTATAGGTAGATAATCGTAGCACTAAATCTTAGTACTCCCCTAAAGGAGGGAATATGGTGTGATGTGGTATTAAGTCTGAGTTAAGTGGTTCAGGTAACTATGAAGTGGTAAAGGAAAAATATGGTAAAAAAGGCGAAAGGAGTGAGGTTGCATTTATTCAGATCCTATAGATATGTCGCGACTCTAGAACATTATACAAGCAAGATGCCGGGGAGAGGCAGTAAGGGTTCCCGTCCAGGATATTATTGATAAATAAGTGCGAATGGACACCTGATACATAAGGAGCCAGTGCAAGAGGTAAGTTAAGACACACGACATAACCCAAGGGAGATTACACATAATATAGATATGAGAATGGACCAACGAGTAGTTAGTAGTTGATTCGGGAAAAGTCTAGTTATAAATAGACAACAGAATACAGATAAGTCAACATATCGTGCAAGATAAATGTAGTGAACCCCAGCATAGGGAATTCAGTCTCGCAGATACGAGATCGTAATCCTTGAGAGTCTAGTTATAAATAGACAACAGAATACAGATAAGTCTTGCATATAAGTGTTACAGAAATAATAAGAGTTCCACTATGGAGACAATCAAAAATTTTGTTCAGAAATAACCTTACGAGCACAAGGGCGTACTATAACGTACGATAATTATAGGAGAGTAAGAACATCGAAAATTTCATTCGGGTTTACGATGTAATAAGCTTGCAACTTTACAAAGTCAAAGGGTCTCACCTAAGTACTACAACGAAAGACTTACTGAGGAAATAACGAAGAAGGCTTCAACCTAAGCATAGTAACTTGAAGAAGAAATTGTCTTGTAACTACAATCTCACTATACTATTGTATACACTCCATAAGAAAGTGGCACCTATCGTGGCTAATGAACGGGAAAAAAAAATCAAAGGTGATATTTGAGATCACATGAGTCATAGTAAATTCCAGTATTCGTGGGCAGTAAGATAAGCCAAGTATCCCTGCAGCAAGTGGCAAAACATCCAGGAAAAGTAACTACTTACATTTAAAGACAATTTAGAAGGCATGCAAGGAAATTTATGGTGCTAGAAAGTTAAAGGAAGGTTGCGAGTAGTATGAATAGATACATTTAATTCGCAAGCTAAAGTATCATAGAGCGACACAGTTTTAGGTAGATAGGAGTAAAGATAAGAAAAGATGAGTGAGAAGGTGACAAGAATAGGTAAGGCCTCTGGATTAAACCTATCAAATCAAGAGAGCTGATGGCTTTCGTAAGTTATAGAAAGCTCAATATAGCTTGAATTAACTCGCAGAAGTCTAAGACTAGGTGCATTTAGAAGAGATGGAATGCTACCCTATTAGTAGAATAAGGGTGTAATTGTTATAGATAAGAGGATGTCGCTTAGGCCTTTGATTGAGTAATGATTTAAGGAAAAGGTATTTCATTAATTGCAGGGGATTATAATAAACGCATAAGATGAATCACATTGGGATGGTATGAAATACGGTTATTGAAGTATAATATCGTCCTTAGGTGGATAAGGCAAATCACATAAAATGTTCCCCTATGCAACGTGGCCCTAGTGACAATGTATTACTTAAGAGAGTTCAAGTTATCAATGTTAGATTATGGATCAACATTAAGGTGAATCAAAAATGGATGGATAAAAGTTATAAAGTATGAGATGAGATTAGGCCGTCGTTATTAAGATGAATAGCAATGAGGAAGCATTAAAGGACTTAGATTTATACATATAGGATAAGCAGCGAGAGAGTAACCTGGAGTTAAGTAGTAGACCTCGGTAATTGTAACGACCCGGCCGGTCGTTTTTGGAATTTATGCCCCGATCCCCCCTTAACTGCTTCCCCTAAGTTCATTTCTGGTATTTTGGTTTTCCGGGATGTTCGTTGTTAGGATTCGGAGTGTTTTGGGACACTTAGTCCCTAAATGAGAGCTTAAGTGTTGAAAAATGGTCCGAAGTCGGAACAGTGTGAAGACGACCTCAGAATGGAAATCTGATGGTTCCGTTAGCTCCGTTAGGTGATTTCGGGGTTGGGAGCGTGTTCGGAATGTATTTTGGAAGTCCGTAGCTTATTTAGACTTGAAATGCCGAAGTTTGAATTTTTAAAGTTTCCGGTTCGATAGTGAGCTTTTGATCCGAGGGTCGGATTGGAATTCCAGAAGTCGCAGTAGCTCTGTCATGTCATTTGGGATATGTGTGCAAAATTTCAGGTCATTTGGACGTGTTTTGGTTAGGTTTTTGATCGAAATCGTATTTGGAAGGAATTTGATGTTCTTAGGCTTGAATCTTTGATTAATTCGGGTTTCCGGCGTTGTTTTAGGTGTTTTCAAGATTGGTACAAGTTTGAATAAGGTATTAGGTGGTATTGGTGCTTTTGGTTGAGGTCCCGGGGGCCTCGGGATGATTCCGGGTGGTTAACGGAGGAAAATTTCTAAGTTTGCAGCAACTGGTATTTTGTTCCTTCTGGTATTTTCGCTTCTGCGGCTTGGGAACCGCAGAAGCGGAGCCGTAGAAGCGGCTCGCTCATCAGAAGCGAGTTTGGTCCCCCTCTCAGGAACCGCAGAAGCGGTTATTTATCCGCAGAAGCGGAGGTCTGACCTTTTAAAAGAAGCCGCAGAAGCGACCAGTGTTTCGCATAGGCGGGACCGCAGAAGCGGTCCCTAGACCGCAGAAGCGGCATTCACTGTACAGATATAGAAATTCGAGGGTTTTAATTTCATAAGTTGGAGAAATCAATTAAGGGCTCGGTTTTAGGCGATTTTGAGTGGGTTTCGAAGAGAAGATCACTGGGTAACGTTTCTTTGGTCCCTTTTTGTTATATTTCATCATTATATAGTTAAATACATCATTGGAATTCGAATTTAGGATCAAAAAATTGGATAATTTGGGGTAAAACTTCATTGCCTAAACTATTGAGTTTTGAGTGGGCATTTGACCTCCGATTTGGGAGATTTTTATATGGTTAGACTCGTGAGAGTACGAGGGTTCTAAAAATGTGAAAATTATTCGATTTCGAGACGTTGGCCTGAAGGGCATTTTGGTCATTTCACCCAATTTTACACCGTAGCTTTGAATTTATTAGCAGAACCAGGTGTTTGTGATGTTATTTACGATGTGTAATTGAATTGAATAGATTTGAGCCATTTGGAGTCGGATACTCGTGGCAAGAGCGTGGTTTCTAGTTGATATTGAGCCGGTTCGAGGTAAGTGGCTTGTCTAACCTTGTGTGGGGGACTTTTCCCTTTAGGACATGATCTTTGAATATTTGAATGCCTCGTACGTGAGGTGACGAGCGCGTACTTGAGCTAAATTTTGTAAACCCGTTTCTACTTGAAGCATTTAAATTGAGATTTCATGTTTACTTGTTCATTTTAAACTGTAAGTTTATACCTGTGCTAGCTTAGAGACTCATGTTTATCTGGCTTACTTGCTAATTGTTTAGCTGTGCTATTTGTACTCTGTGGAGCATGTTAGGATAGAATTTACTATTTCTTGTCCTGATCTTTTAGCATTATTCTGAGATTATGAGTTGCTTGTTGTTGTGAGTATAATTTAGGACTACGGGACGGCTTTCCGGGAGATCCCCCTGTACTTGAGATATTCTGGACTGAGGGTGCGGGATACCAAGAGATCCCTGGCACATGTGTTTCTATATATATACTGGGATACCAAGAGATCCCCGTCTTACTTATTGAGGATATCAAGAGATCCTCGGGATACCGAGAGATCCCTAGTGTATATGATGAGGATACCAAGAGATCCCTAGTGTATATGATGAGGATACCAAGAGATCCTCGGGATACCAAGAGATCCCTAGTGTATATGATGAGGATACCAAGAGATCCTCGGGATACCAAGAGATCCCTAGTGTATATGATGAGGATACCAAGAGATCCTCGGGATACCAAGAGATCCCCGGCTATTATTCCTTATTGAGGGCAGTTTTCCTTGTATTGTACCTTGCTTTCTATTACTGTTCTTCCTTATTTACCTAGTTTAGAATTCTCATTGTAGACTTTATTTAAACTGTTTCTGTTAAGTCGTTATTTATTATGTTATCTCAGTAGGGCCCTGACCTTCCTCGTCACTACCCAACTGAGGTTAGGCTTGGCACTTACTGAGTACCGCTGTGGTGTACTCATGCCCTTCCTGCGCATGTTTTTCATGTGCAGATCCAGGTACTTCCTCCCAGGTGTATCATCCTCGTGGTGGAGAGTTGTAGCTGAGACTTGAGGTATATCTGCTACGTCCGCAGACCAGGAGTCTCTACTCTATTTCGGCTTTAGCAGATAGTTCCTTTCTTTCCTTTCATGTTGTTAGACATTCTGGTGTAGAGCAGATCACTACATTCTATTAGCCTGTGTTTCCCGTGAGTTTCCGGGTTTTGGGATTTAGTTGTAGACTTCCGCATATTTTTGAGTTGTTTAGGCCGAGTGGCCTTATATACAGTTGTTATTTCCGTATGTTCAGTTTTAATTAATTATTCCGCAAATGTTAATTTGTTATTCCGCACTGTTAGGCTTACCTAGTTGTAGGAACTACGTGCCATCACGACATGTTCATGGAGGGTGAACTGGGGTCGTGACAGTAATAATAAATTGAAGTCAGAGTTACGGTATAGTATGACCTGCCTAGTTGTAGTAAAGCCATAAGCATAGATAACGAAGGCTATGAAACAAGCTATAGAAATAGTCGTAAGTTCGACAAAGTACCGAGCAAAGAACTTCAGTACACTATAGATTCCCAGAGGGGCAGCTTGTCATAGTTCTGTATATGTTCACAAAGTGAGGCCTAGAGATTGGCTAAAAGCAGGAGGAAATATGGGAGAAGAGTCACATAGGCACACTTACAAGGTCAGAGTCGTACAAGCTACATGATAGAAGGTAGCAACAGTTACGAGATTGGATGGATTCCGACCACAGATCGCGGTGTGATACAGAGGCCTAAAAGGGGGAATGCCCTGGCCTTTGGATTAATTCAAGGAACAGATGCCTAGATGGAAATAAAAATATTAAAGTATTGTAAGAGTTATAGGTTATGATAATGATAAGCGCATCAGTCAACATTCAAGGACGAATGTTCCAAATGGGGAAATGATGTTACACCTCATATTTTCGTACATGAGAGTACGTCGTAAGTCAATTGATGTAAGATCAGAAATGAGACCGTCATTGAAATTACACAAAATAAGTTAGTCATGTTACCTTGTAGGTTACAAATCTTTAAGATCATGAATACCTAGTACCAAGAGGGTTGGAAGGCTTAGAAGCTAAAAAAATTGAAGAAAATATGTTTCGTCGATAAGTTTGGAATGTTATAACATGAAATTTGGGGTGTGAATAGGTTTCTTAAAGTGATAAGGAGGTTATGTTATGAGTTATTTTAGGCTTATGACAGTTGAATTCAAGCGAGTTGTGGAATAAAAGTTGGCAAAGGTCATCACAAGTTACATTCATAGATGTGCTGAAATTTAGATCGAATGTAGCGGAGAGTTTCTCCCATTATACTTGGAATGACGGGATCATACACATATAAAAATGATGACCTATGAGTCTAGTTTCTAAATCATTAAACCGTTCATGGATACGACTTCGGAGTAGAGAGATATTTGTAGTTTTGGGAGACTGCACAGACTGCATAGGTGACAAGTGGTGTGTCACTGAAGCTTTTTGAGCAATACATTTCGTGTGCTATATGAGGTCTTTTTGGGACAATTATATACCAATTTGAAGGCCATAGAATGTAGTTTCCAAATATTATAACCGTTTGTTCATACGACATCTGGATAAAAAGATATAAGCGTCGGAAGAAGGGCCAATGCTAGGGTGCCAAGCTATCACCTCTTTGACTTTTCCAAAGTTGATATTTATAGGTCTTAGGCCGTCTTTATCTTTATTTTTACATAGAACACGACCAGAAAACATCCATAAGCATATCCATAATCTCTCTACTAGGGTTTCAAAGAAGATTAACATCCCGAGTACGAAATCAAGAAGCGATAATATTAGAACGATCCCTACGACGTAAGTATCGCTATATCGCCTCTCTTTTTCTTTGTAGTTTGAGTTTTGGATGGTACTTCATAGTTTAAAAAACGTCTAATTTCTGCATTTAAGCTTTAAATATAATGGAAGGTTGATAAATTCATTTCCTAATATTTAGAACTCACGGGACAGTGATCGGAAGCCGTGAGTTCGATTTATTTTACTTTTAGTGGATTTTTTTGTAGTCCGCTCGTGTTGGCCTATTTTGCTGCTGATTTATGGAGTTTGGAAGGATAAAAGGACGTGGATAAATGCCACATGTGGTAGGGTAGTAGGCTGGTTGCTCGTCGTTGCAATTTCAGGCTAATTGATAACTTGTTGATTGGGTGTGTTATCGTATATTTGGGGTTTTGGTTGTATTGAAGGTCCCGAATTGTAGTTGGGTTGTTTTTGCGTTGCTGATTGTATTGTGTTTGTATCTCACCTATAGTAGGCTTGAGAGAGCAGTAAAATCAGGGGAAATGCTGCCCGTTTTATTTTAGAATCGAGTTATCGTTTGAGATACGTGATATACTAGCGCCATCTAAGTTGTACATGTATTTCTTTGTTATAGGGTTGGCGCGCTAGTTTTCATAAGATTGTTGTTGAGTTGCATTGACGACTTGCGGCATGTTAAGGTTATCCCTTCTTTCCTTTTGGCATGATCCATATGATATAAACGAAACGAGCAAACGCGGAACTTTCACAAATGACTCTATTCTTAGAAGTGCTAGGGGTGCCTATCTTCTTGATTCCCCATGTGTTCTGTTGTTATATCGTCTGTTCATGGGTCTCAAATAATACATAAGTTGATAAAAAATATTTCATGATATTAATCAAAGGCATATTGATCTTATGACATCTCGAGAGAACTTATTGACTTACTTCTTATGCATTGCTTTCATTTATACATGTACATTGACCCATGACCAGATGACGTTATATACTCGTATGTTATATGTATATGGGGTATGGGGAAAGGTTATGGCGTTGTATACGCACCACCACCTGATCAGGTGGTATTCATTGATTTCGCCCACAGAGGCCGAGATGATATGATTGGATGCCCCCAGAGGCTTGATGATGTTATGTACGCATATAACTATGCCTGATATGACATTTGTACGCACATGCACGCGTTATAAATGTCTCATGATTCACAGAGCTATTCAAACTTACAGGTTGAGTACTTTACTTCATGTTTCTTTCATGTATTTTATATACTACTTTCATTCCTTACATACTCGATACTTTATTTGTGCTGACGTCCCTTTTGCTTGGGGATGCTGCGTTTCATGCCCACAGGTCCCAATAGATAGGTTGACGGTCCTCCTAATAGGCTATCAGCTCAGCAGAAGGTGTTGGTGCACTCCACTTGCTTCGGAGTTTCTTATTTTGTCAGTATGCTTTGGACATGTATAGATTGGTATGGCGGGGCCCTGTCCCGCCCTTTATGACTTTTATGTACTCTTAGAGGCTTGCAGACTTATGTCATGTATATGGATGATTGTATGGCCTTTTCAGCCTATGTTTCGAGTGTACAAATGATCTTTTCGATCATATAGGCCCGTATGTCACATGTATGAGTTTGTATGCCATGTTGGGTCGTCCTATGTCTAGTATTCTCTAATGTTTTGTTCTAGTTATCTCATGACGGCCCTTCTAGCCAACTTACCCATGATGGTATGATAAGAAAGATATGTAATCGTTTGTACTCGGTTGAGTAAGGCACCGGGTGCCTGTCGCGGCCCTGCGGTTTGGGTCGTGACATCGGCGGGCTCGGGTGAGTTTCGAATAACTTGGAGCATTTTTAAAGATGGCAGATTTTTACTAGTGCTGGTGTGCTTCGTGATCATGAAGGATGTTTCGCGATTGCGAAGGAGGATTTTGGACGGAGCAGTTGATTTCTCTTCACGAATGCAATGAAGGCTCCGCGAATGCGAGGGAGGACTTGGCTCTCCTACGCGAATGCGGAGGTCCAAGCTCAAACACAAATAAGGAAGAGGGTGGATGGTCTTGCAAGCGTTAAGCCTTTCACGAACACGGCTATTGGACCGCAACATGGAGGGAAGCGGTTAGGAGGCATCGGGAATGTTACCCTTGTGTCGCAAACACGAAGAGGATTTTGGGAAGCTGGAGTTCTGGCCTTCGCGATCGCGAGGAATTGCGAAGAGGATACACCTGGGCAGAATGCATTTTAATATGGAACTTAGGCTCATTTTTCCCATTTTTCATTTGGCTTGCGCAATTTTGGAGCTTGTTAGATGGGGGTTTCATCAAGCATCATAAGGTAACTGATTTCTACCTATTATGAGTTAAATACACGGATTATGGGTAGAATTTAACATAGATATTCGTGGAATTTTGGGATTTTTCTAAAGAACATAGGGTTTAGTAAAAATGAGATTTGACCATAAATTTGTTTATGGAATTGAGAACAAGTTATACATTTGAGTTCGTAATGCCATGGATAACATTTATCTTCAAACATTTACAGAATCCGAGCACGTGGGCCTGGGGTTGACTTGTGTTGACCTTCCAAGTTGGGTTGGAAAATTACTCTAATAGTTAAATTATGAGCTTTTGAGCATATATTGATTAGTTTATACGTCCTTTGATTAGTTTCGGGTTGCTCGGTGTTTATTTGAGGCGATTAGTGAGGTTTGAGAGCCGAGTAAAGAGTTTGGAAGGAAGGTAAGTCTCTTGTCTAATCTAGTAAGAGGGAATTATCCTCGCAATTGTTGTGTGCTACTTGTTATGGGTGCTACATACGAGGCGACGAGAGTCCATGCGAAGCTAGATTCATGTTTATGTCCGAGTAGACCTAGATTCACACCATGCCTTAAATGTATTATTTGAATTAAACTTGTTTGTTTGATTATTTAAATTTATGACTGAAATTGAGACTAGAATAAATATATTGACCGAGTCTCTTACTTTGGATTTTGTGGAATATTTGATGAACGGTAGTTTCGTGTCTTCTCGACTCGCATGTATCTTTGTGAGTGAGAGAGTTTCTCTACTGTTATGGGATCAAATCATTTGCCTCGACATGATTATAAATTACTCTTATAGAATCGGGTCATTTGCCTTGGTAGTATTGTAAATTACTCTTATGGGATCGGTTCATTCACCTTGGAAGTATTGTAAGTTATTCTTATGGGATCGGGCCGTTCTCCTCAGCGGTATTCTGTAACATTATTCTTATGGGATCGGACCATTATCCTTGACAGACTCGTGCGTAATACTTGAGATTTCATTTGGTATTGGTATCAATTGATTTTGTACCTTCGAGGCAGATTATGGTGTTTAGTGATTTTGTAATAATTCTGGTTTGGGAATTTTATTATTAATATTTATCAGTCTCGTGTCTACTTGTTGTGTATCAGAGCTGCCTACTTTATGTACCTTATTATTCAACCACTAGTAAGTGTCAAAGTCGACCCCTTGTCACTACTTCTTTGAGGTTAGACTAGATACTTACTGGGTACTTGTTGATTTACATACTCATATTACACTTCTACCTAATTGTGCATTCACTGAGACATGTACTTTAGGTGGTCATATGGGCGCGAGACAAACTACCAGAGACTTAGTGGTGAGTTGTTCTCCATGTTTTGATCTGCAGCACCCGGATCTCCTTCTTGTCATGTTATTATTTCAGACAGTAGCTATAGCAGTTTTTTATATTCTACTAGATGGCCCATGCACTTGTGGCACCGTGTTTTGGGGGTTCTAGTGGATGTTCATTGTTGTACCTGATGTTATTATCATTACTTCACCTATGTTTTATTCATACTATGTGACTTAGTAAGATATGAATTCCATTTACTTAATGAAATTTCCTGATTTTAAAAGTTAAAAATGGATAATTATGAACACGACCACGGCCTACAGTTGAAATTGGATCGTGAAAATAGTGCCTGGCACAGTTTCCCTTCAATCATCACAGACAACATCATTCAAAACTGTACGGATGTCTGACACAAATCCCTTGCCAAGAACATATATGACCCATGTGCTTGCGTCACGGTTAGTACCTGAATCCGAGGGGCAGGTCATTTTCCAAGTGCTAATCGGATCTAAGTCAACGATCAATATCACTTAGCCAATATGGGGCCTGGTGCATGCGTCACCTCACATTAATACCACTTAGCCCAATGTGGGGCCTTGCGTACGCATCACTTCACGATCAATACTCGATCGACTCTCTGGCCCAAGCTCAGTCATCAACCACTCAAGTCACAAATATTCACATCTTATAGCACTCCGCTCAAACTATGTGATACATATTAGGATCAACAACATGTGGATAACATATATGGAATGTATAGAGAGAGGGGCATAATACACGGTGTAATATCATGACTGAGAATATGACTACAATTCATTCTATCTAAGAAGAAAAATTCAGCATAGACCACGACCCCGAATTTTTGCATTTATTTATCTATATATTGCCAGGTTGAAGAGTCCCCGCTCTCCATCAAAGGCAAACTGCTCAATATAGCGAGAGTAGCCCTATCATGTTTCAAACAGATAAGCACATACCCTAGACATGATTTCTAGCATGAATAATAGCTCAAGTAGTCACATAACAACCTAAGGTCTACCCAGATAATGACTAACACCTGTGTAAGCACATACGCCTGTCACCTAGCACGTGCATCATCGCCAATATATCTCAAGTATCATTGCCAACGGGGAAAAAATACCATCAAGCCAAGTTTATACAAGTTACATACCTCAAAGCGCGTGAATCAATATGCCAAAAAGTCCTTCCCATGCAAATCGACCTCCTAATGGCTCGAATATAGACAAAGCAACTCAATATATCAAACACGGCTATAAAAAGCAATTCCAAGTAATAAAGCTCCAATCTTTATCAAATTGCAAAAAGTTGACCAAAAAGTCAAGCTGGGCCAACTTCTAGAAACCTGACAAAAGTTACAAATCTTGACTATCCATTCGCGTATGAGTCCAAATAAACAAGTTTTATCCAATTGTAACTCTAAATCGGGGTTTAAATCTCCCTTTTCATTCTCCAAAATTATAGTCAAAATCCCCACATTTCTACTTCAAATCCCATAATCTATATGTAATAAACATGGGGAAACAAAATAAAATGTTAGAATCAAGTAAGTAGAAATCACTTACCCTCTTTCCTTGTGTGAAAATGCTCTTCAAAATTGCCCCTCTCCAAGTATAGGGCTCAAACTATGAAATAATGGATCCAAGTCCCAAAATATGATAACTTATAATTCTACCCGGTGGTACCGTTCGCGAATGCAGTCACTGCCTCGCGTTCGCAAAGCACAAAAATCCTACACAAAAACAAACCCTTAACAAATGCGGCCCCCAGCCTGCGAACGCGAAGCACAAAGTCCCACTGGCCAACGGGAACGCGAAGGCCAAATGCCTAGCCAACCCGTAGCCCGACTCACTCTACGCGAACGTGATGCTCCGGTTGCAAACATGAAGGCCACTGCTCATAAAACTTTGCGAACATGACTCACCTATTGGGAACACGACTCACGTAATAATGCCACTGCCCCAAAATAAGCCTTCGCGATCTCCAAACCTGCTCCGCAATCGTGAAGCACACTAGACACCATCAAATCTTCAGTATTTCAACCAAGCTCAAATGATCTGAAACACTTCCGAGCCCCTAGGTACCCCACCCAAACATACCAACCAGTCCCAACACATAACGCAAACCTATTCAAAGTCTCAAATCACACATAGTAACATCAAAAGTAAAAATCGCATCTCAATACAAGCTTAATGAACTAATGAACTTCCAACTCTCAAAACTAATGACGAACCACGTCTAACCAACTCAGAATAACCCCAAATTCTGCACACAAGTCCCAAATGATATAACAAACTTGTTCCATCTTCAAGAACAACAATATGACCCCGCTAGCCTAAAAGTCAACTCCTGATCAAACCTATGAACTTCCCAAACCTTCAAATTGTAAACTTTTGCCAATTAGAGCCAAATCAACCTAGGAACCTCCAAAACCATATCCATTCATATGCCTAAGTTCAAAATCATTATACAAACCAATTAAAACTATCAAAAAACCAATCTAAGGTCGTTTACACTAAAATCAAACCTAGTCAAATTTTATAGCTAACCATGGAACTAAGTGTTCAAATTCATTTCAAAATCTTCCTAAAACCAAACTAACCATTGTTACACCCCACATATGAAGTTGGAGGATCTATGCAGTTTAAGCGCTTCCAATCAGATGGCGACGCATTATCGGGCAGAGGAGGAAATTGCCTGTAACCAAATTTTGCCAATTGTCTCATCGAGCACGATAGCCAAAGCAGGGCGACCCATTTTGCGTGAGAACCCAACGAAGGTTCCAATTCTTGGTATGCATATAAAAAGGCAGTAGGACCCATTTCCTTTCATTCCACGAGTATCACTCACTATAATTCACTAAAAAAACGTTCTCATATCTCCATTGAAATTCCAAAGTAACTTAAATTGATTCAAAAGATGGTTTAATCAAGATTTAGCTTAATGAAACTGAGAATCGATGGATGTAGCATCTGTCATCTGGTGGTATTATTGTGCAGATTCGTTAGAGGAAATGTTAACCACCATAGAAGCAAAGTTAATTCTTGAATATGTAGGGCAACTTTCTTTCTTGGAATGAGCTAGTGTAAGTCTCTCCTTACTTCTGAATGAATCCTGCAATGCAAGGTCTTGTAGTACTAAGCTCCTTTTAATAACTTTATTATGCCGTTGTACTGCCTTGCTGATAGAGTATTTTTATAGAGTCTAAAATTTTCTAGTCGATATCCTGAGGTTGGAAATTATGATTCGTTCTAATCTTAACTCAATATCTTTTACAATTGATCCTGTATTTCACTTATATGTATATGTGACTGTTTTAAATTACCGAGCCCTTATGTGGCTGGGTATGATCGATCTCTCTCTGAGGCCGGGTATGACCGAGCTCTCTCTGAGGCCGAGTATGGAACATTGGGTTGTGAGACATTACCAAGTCCTTGTGTCGACGAGTACGATGATGCATGAAGCAAGGTTACCAAGCCCTCCCGTGGCCGGGTACGATCCGGCCCTCTATGAGGACGATGTGGAGTGATAAAATGATCCCCAAAGAGTGGATGAAGATATGTATAAATATGTATAGTATAAACAAACGCATGGCTCCAACGAGTGGATTGGCTTCACAAAAGTTTTCATACACTTATGATTCATGGTTCATGGTCCCCACAGTTTGGTTTGCGCCCACGGTGACTTATCCTTGTAGTCCAGGATGTAATCACGTGCTCATATATCTTGTGTCATACTCCTGATTTGTATGTTTAGCCTTACATACTCACAACATTTTCCATACTAATGCCTCTCTCTTTTAGGCGCTTTGTTGATGCCCATAAGTACAGATAGACCGGTGACGCCCCTCCCTAGTAGGTGTACAATTCGGCTGTTGGTTTTCGCTCTCCGCTTCTTCGGAGTAGCTGTTCAAAGGGGTCGATGGGTATTGAAGCTCGTGTTCAAAATATTTTGGGTACGGTGGGCACCGTCCCGACCAAGTTGTGCAAATGCTTAACTCTTTTGAATTCTCTTAGAGGCTTGCATACTAGAGTTGGTTGCATGTAAAAAGGTGGAAGTATGACTCTGTTACAGTCGTAAATATGTATGGAAAGTGAATGTTGCTTTTTCTAATCAGTCGTACACATTATAGTTCTAGTATTGATATTTGGAGGTTTCAATGGAACACTGTAATGAATAAAAGAATGTATGAACAGACATTGGTTCACACAGGCTTTCGGGCGTTGTGTGCTGGTCGCACCTCCCAAGTTTGGGCTGTGAGACCTATCCCCACAAGTCAGATAACAACAAATACAATAGGGGAACATGGTTCAAATACTCAAAACAACAGGCGGGGTTGTGATATTCTCCTTCTCTTAAATAAACGTTCGTCCTCAAATGAATTTACAATCATACTTGGAAAACCCAAAAATAAGGATATCTGCTCCGCATATCATGCTTGGTCTCTCAAGTGGCCTCCTCGACCGGTTAACCTGTCCACTAAACTTTCACTGATATAATATTCTTTGACCTCAGCTTCCCAACCTACCTATCCAAAATGGCTATTGGCTCTCCATCATAAATCAAATCCTTGTCCAACTGCACCGAGCTGAAATCCAACACATGTGATGGATCCTCATTGTACTTTTGGAAACATGAACCACCATATGAACTCCTAATAAACTAGGTGGCAAGGAAAGTCTGTAGGCTACTTCAACAACTCTCTCCAACACCTCGAAAGGACCAATATGGCAACGACTCGGCTTTCCCTTCTTGCCAAATCTCATCACACCCTTCAAAGGTGAAGATGGAAGAAAAACCTTCTCATTCTCCATGAATGCCATATCACGAGCCTTCCTATCAGCATAACGCTTTTTCCTGGATGGCTCTGTACGAAGCTGCTCCTGGATCAATTTCATTTTCTCCAAACCATCACTAACCAAATATGTGCCCAAAAGCCTAGCCTCACTTAGATCAAACCAACCAACCGAAGAACGACATCGCCTCCCAAATAATGCCTCATACAGACCAATCTGGATGCTCGACTAGTAGCTATTCCTGTATGCAAGCTCCGCCAATGGATGAAATTGATCCTACCGACCTCAGAAATCTATGACACATAGCCTTAACATATCCTCCAAAATCTAAATGGTCTTCTCAGACTATCTATCCATCTGAGGGTGAAATATGATGCCCAACTAAACCTGTGTGCCCAACTCATGCTGAACTGCTCCCCAAAAGTACGAAGTAAACTGAGTGCCACGATTCGAGATGATAGAAACTGGACCACCATGCAAGCGAACAATCTCCCGAATGTAGATCTTAGATAGTTGCTCCGAAGTGTGGAAGTCATGACAGAATGAAATGTGCAGACTTGGTCAGTCTGTCCACAATGACCCAAACTACATCAAATCTCCTCATTTTATGTGGCAAACCTACCACAAAGTCCATGGTCATACACTTCCACTTCCACTTGACCTACTGACAATTTAATCACAAAGAAACATACCAAATGATGTCTTTCTTCATCCCCTGCTACAATTAATGTTGCTTTGAGTCACGGTACATATTCGTAGACCCCCGGTGAATAGAATACCACAAACTATGAGCCTCCTCAAGAATCAAATCTCTCAACCCATCCACATTAGGAACACAAATTCGTCCTTGAAGTTGCAACACACCATCGTCGCCAATAGTCAGCTATTTAGCACCACCTCATTGCACCGTGTCCTTAAGGACAAGCATTTGGGGATCATCATACTTATGAGCCTTAATGGGATCAAAAAAAGATGACTGAGATACAACACAAAAAGGGACTCTGCTAGGCTCTGACATATCCAATCTCATGAACCTGTTGGCCAAATCCTGAACATCCAAATCTAATGGCTTCTCTCCAACTGGAATAAAAGATAAACTCCCTATGCTCTCTGCCTTTCTAATCAATGCGCTTGCTACCACATTGTCCTTCCCCTGATGATTAAGAATATTGATATCTTGATCCTTCAGTAGCTCCAACCATCTTTGCTTCCTAAAATTCTAATCTTTGTGTTTAAATAGACGTTAGAGACTCTGATGATCCCTATGCACCTTACAACACACGCCATATAAGTAATGCCTCAAAATCTTGAGCACGCGTACAATAGCTGCTAATTTCAAATCATGTACTGGATAGTTCGTCTCATGGGGCTTCAATTGGCGCGACGCGTAGGCATTAACCCTGCCTTCGTGCATCAACAAACACTTAATACCATCTTGTGATGCATCAAAATAAACCGTATATGACCATGACCCTGAAGGCAAAACCAACACTGGAGTTCTAGTCAAAGTTGTCTTGAGCTTCTAAAAGCTCTCCTTACACTCACCCAACCACTTGAATGGAGCGCCCTTTTGAGTCAACTTAGTCAATGGGGATGCAATAGATCAATAAAGCGGCAGTAATAACGAGCCAAACCCAAGAAGCTCCTGATCTTTGTAGCGGTAGAAGGTCTGGGCCAACTCTAAACTGCCTCAATCTTATTTGGGTCCACCTTCATTCCATCATTAGATACCACATGACCCAAGAATGTCATTGCGTCCAACCAAAGCTCGCATTTGGAGAACTTAGCATATAGTTTCTTCTCCCTCGAAGTCTAGGCATGATCCTTAAATGGTGCTCATGCCCCTCCCTACTATGAAAATACACCAATATATCATCAATGAACACAATGATAAAAGAATCCAAATAAGTACGAACCACACTATTCATCAAATGCATGAAAGTTATTGGGGCATTAGTCAACCAAATGACATTACCAAAAAATCATAATGCCCATAATGAGTCCGAAAAGAAATCTTAGGAATGACCGATGAACTAATCTTCAACTGATGATACCCCGACCTCAAGTCAATCTTCGAGAACACCTTAGCTCCATGGAGCTGGTTAAATAAGTCATCAATGTGTGGAAATGGATACTTGTTCTTGATGGCCACCTTGTTCAACTGCTGAGAGTCAATACACATTCTCATAGACCCATCCTTCTTAACAAATAACACTGGAACACCCCAAGGTGAAACTTTAGGCCGGATGAAACCCTTATCCAATAGCTTTTGCAACAGTTCCTTCAACTTTTCTAGAGCCATATGATATGGAGTAACAGAGATAGGTTGCATGCCTGGTGCTAAATCAATATCCTTATCGGGTGACACGCCCTGTAGGCCTGCTGGAAACACAACTGAAAACTCCCTCATAACTAACTCAACAGTAGGATTATCGGCTCTAACATCTCTGACAAAGGCTAAATATGCCAAACATCCCTTCTCAACCATCTGTTAGCCCTTCAAACATGAGATCACTCTACTAGAAGTGCAACCAAAAGATTCCTTCCACTCAAACCTCAGCAAGCTCGGCATCAGCAACATCACGATCATAGCGTGGCAACCAAGAATAAGATGGTATGGAGATAACCAATCCATACCCAAGATCACATCAAAATCTACCATATCCAATAATAGGAAGTCTGCCCTCGTCTCAAAACCACAAATAGTGACCACACATAACTGATAAACTCAATCCACCATAATAGAAACACTATCAGGCGAAGACACATGCATAAGAGCATCAAGAGAACCACGAGGCATATCCAAACAAGAAGCAAAATATGATAACACATATGAATAAGTAGAATTAGGATAAAACAATATTGAAGCATCCTTGTGTCACATAAAAACGATACCTATAATCACTACATCAAAAGCAACAACCTCGATCCTTCCTGGAAACACATAGCATATGGCCTGACCTACACTAGACTAAGCTTCCCCTATAGGAAAATCACGTTCTGAATAACCTCCACCCCGAGCTGGCTAAGTGGGTGATGTATCAATTGGTGTGAGAATCTTAGTATGACTCCCTGCTACACTTGACCTCTACGAATATGGGGGTAGTATTTCATGACATGCCCCATCTCTCCACACTCATATTAACCTTTGCCCAGAAATAACTGTGAGGCCTGAGTCAGACTCCATGAACCAGAATAACCACTAGAAGAACCTAGCACCGGCTAACCCTGAACTAATGGAACATGATAAGAGCTCTGCGCTGGGAGCGCACTGAATGAAGACTGCACTAAAGCTCTTCAACTGGGTGGTGATGAATGATAAGTTGTCCTGCTATAATGGACTCTCCTAAATCAACCTCGACCTCCAGACGAGGCACCACTGAATCTACCTGAATGTCGCGACCTCTTGTCCTTACCCTGCATAATCTCCCTAGCCTCATTGCGGATGCACTCAACACGACATGCTATCTCCATAACCAAGTGAAAAGTAGTCCCAATCTCGGTCTCTCGCCATATCGAGGCGAATATTGTTGTGAAGACCCTTAGTGAATCTCCTCAATCTCTCATCTTCAGTGGGAATCAAAGCAGTAGTATGAGGAGATAGATTTTTAAACCTCATCTCATACTCAGTAACTGACATCTGACCTTGTTATAGGTACTCAAACTGCCTCCTCAGCTCCTCTCTCCTGGTGCGTGGCACGCACTGCTCCAAAACGACCCTGAAGAACTGAGCCCATGTAAGAGGAGTTGATCTTGTTGGTCGACCCATCTCATAAACCTGCCACCACCTCTTGGCTGGACCCTTCATCTGGAAAGTAGTAAAGTCAACTCTGTTGAACTCAATTTGTCCAAATTTGCGCATAATCTCATAACAATAATCAAAGAATCCCTGAGCGTCCTCTGAAGGTATACCACTTAAATGAGGAGGATGGAACTTTGTGAAATTTTCTAACCTCTTTAGGTCATTCGCTAAAATTGAAAGCCTACCCTCAAGTTGCGCGGTAATAGTGGACTAACCTTCACCATATGGCAACACTTCGGGGTATTCTAACCATGAGGTACCTGCTTTTGAGCATGACGAGCTGGAGTCTGCGCTCTGCCCCCTACTTGGAAAGTATCTAGTACAGTAGGAAATTCCCCAACATTAGCCAAACTCTCGAATAAACCAACCATGGGGATCAAGGCATCTTGCACAGCTAGCGAGATAAATAACCCCTGGGGGACCTGATCTGGTAGCTCCGACTCCACATAATCATGGACCTGCTCCTCAATAGGAGCTAGTGGTGGCTCCGTAGCAGTTGCCCGAGCAGGGGATCTAGCTGTGGTGCGTTCTCTGCTCCTACCTCTTCCTCGACCCTGGCATCTCACAACCGTAGCTTGGGGTACCGGCACCTACTCAGCTACACCAGACAACAAAGCAACGATTAAGACTTAGGGAAAAAAGATTTGCACGACAGAGAATGAAAAAAAGTGAAGTATCCTAATAGCCCTGTGGCCTCTAGAAGATAAGTACATACATCTACGTAGCGATTCGCAAGACTCTACTAGACTTTCTCATGACTCGTGAAACCTAAGCAACCTAGTGCTCTGATACCAACTTTTCGTGACTCCAAAACCCACCAAAGTTGTGATGGCACCTAGCATTACTTACTAGGCAAGCCAACATTGAATAAGCAGGAACAAACTTAAATAACAGAAATAAATGGTCTCAAGAGCTGAATAATAATAAATAACTGAAGTCATTAGAAATAATACAACTAAAGTCATACCATGATCTGATGTCAATGAGTACATGAGCGTTATAGAATTTAAATACATTGTCTTATCCCAAAATACAGAACTGTCTCAAAAATAGACAATAATAATATAAGCTAGAGTAAAGGGACTTCAAGGCCTACGAATAAAACAACAGAAACCTCGAAATCTCCAAAAGCTAATACCGGTACCACACCTAGAAATCACCCCTCTCAATAGTACCTGGATCTACACATAAAGTGTAGAGTATGATATGAGTATAAAAAATCCCATTTACTCAATAATTAATAAGTTTAACCTCGGGTTGAAAGCAGTTGTGAGCTTGGCAAGGTCTAGTATTCAACACCAATAGCTAATAACAACAATAATAGTAAAATAAAGGCAAAAGGAAAGATAGCTCAAATAGTATCAAGTTTGACATTTTCATAATAAGAGAACAAAAAAAAGCATAATTTTCCAGAATATAAGTTAAGGCATAAATTGTGAGGCCCCTCAAAAATTTCCACTTCGTCTGAGGCCACAAGCACACTCACAAGTCGTTTAAGTGTCGCTTTGCCTTCCACGAGGGGTTAAAGAGTGTAACAACTTAGATTATCATGATAATACGTGTAGGAGTTGTATTGGATATTGTTGGGGGCCAAAGGAGATCTCTAGGACTAAGCCATGTTGGGAACGATGCAATGGGCTAAAGTTTCAGAAAAATTCGCACAAGATCCGACTTCAAGCGCATGTTGCTACCCAATAATAAATACTTAAGAGGTGATCTACTATCAAATTAAATCCCTTTGAGGGTAGTTTCCAAATCATCAAACCATCGTCTTTTGGATATGTATACAAAAAGTTATGGCCAATTTATCGGACCTATGTCATATGCGTGGCCAGATGCGCGGCCGCGCATATTTGGGAGTTTCTGTCTTGTTTGCGTGGCCAGATGCACGGTGACTTGCCCAGGTGCGTAGCCGTGCACATAGGAGACATATAAATACCCCCAAGGCAGGGTAGGGAGAGTAGCTAAGTCATTTCTTTTAGCTAGGGCTTGCTCTATCAAGGGGAATCCGTCCTACACTTCCCTCCCATAAACCAAGGTAATTATTTTGGAGTATTTTGAGTTAATTACTACTCCTATACACTTATATTAATAAGGATTAATCTTGAAGATCCATTGGTTTCCATTTACATACCCAAATTGATCAAGAACACTACGAGTTGGGATTCTCAAGAGTTTCACTATAAGAGGTATGTCTACCATCTCTAGCTAATATATGGTGATTAATTATGTATGAAATATGTGTTATAACTTATGGGATGTTGATTGGAAGCCATAAGTGCCTAACCTAGGTTGTGTTGGTATTGTAGAGATTGTAAACTGAATTAATTGATAACATTTATGGGTTGGGAGTGAAGTGTTGGGCATACATGTGCTAACGGAAGTTGTGAGGTGAATCATTAGTGTGGAAGGTAGTTGTTAGGTAAAGAAATTCCATTGAAGGAGGTTGTACGAAGATATGCACACAGATGTTTGTTAAAAAGTCTAAATGACATAAAGTATAGAAGTCTTACTAATATTGGCGCAAATGTGTTGCATTGTTGTAGATTGAAGTTGTTTAGTGTGGTGGACCATTGTAGTATTGTTAGGGGGCGAGTTTCAGGTAAGTTGGCTAAACTCTTCATTAAGAATTGAATCCCACGCGACCCTTATAAGTTCAAGATGCTTATTATAAATCGAGTATTCCGAATAAGTTGTGTGACAAAGATATATGTTCAATTCGTGTTTCAAATACTCTTATCATGTTGTACTATTAATTGAGGATGTGTCCAAACTATGGGTTGGGTATCTACATGTTATAACTCCAAGTCTTGATTCATGTGAAAGTTACTTTGCCGAAATTGTGTAGAGATTGTGATTGGGATAACACCTCTACCCACACGTATTAAGGTGAGGCGGTAGGGACGCTTTGTGTAGGATTTTGGTATTGTTTTTGCACCTCCACCCGTATATATACTGGGGTGAGGCAGCATGGCCGCTTTGTGTAGGGATTGGTGTCGTTGTTACACCCCCACCTGCTTGGTGATAGCGGTGCTCATTCTTCCCAGCTGACTTGGTGAGCCCCATCTCATTCCGAAGTTGTGCATGTTTTGTTTCGTATGTATTATCATGTTTTGAGGTATAGCCAGAGCCTTATTGCCGACACTATCATTGTACTCTTTGGTATCTTTAAGGGCTCCATAGACATAGTGTGGGTTGCCTATGGGTGTTGGGAATGTTAAACAAGTCGTGTTGTGATTGGATCACTTGTTCCACTTTTAACCATGAAAGTATGTGTGTGTTTTGAGACTTATTAAATGACGTAACTAATGGTAATAAATTAAGTATTGTCTACATGTTCTCCTTAATAGTTAATTAATAAAGTTATGTATTCTCTTTAAATCACGGGTGTGTTTAGGTAGAAAGTATTCAACAGGATTGCTTGACCGCGTTCACTCGGTTGAGCGCCGGTCGCACTCCCCGAGTTTGGGACGTGACAAACTTGGAATCAGAGCCTAAGTTTTTAATGTGTCCTAGGATGTCTCGGAGCCGTGTCCAATAGAGTCCTTCTTATCGGTGTATTGTCGACCACAGCTATAATTAAGGGGCTACTTGTATATTTAAGAATAATACCCTCCTTTGATGTTCTTGGTCATGCGATAAAGCTGATATTAAGATTTTTCCTCCTTTAACTCGTGCATTGCTCTAACTTTCAGTAAGTGGTGCCTAGGAAGAAGGCATGAGTTGGCCAGGGAGCCAATGTTACCCCAGGAGTGGCAGTTGATTCTATAATTGATGATGGGGTGAACACCCGAGGGGTGAAGATATTCCCCTAATTGCTACACCGCCTGATTCTACTATTCCTGCTCAGACTGCACCAGTTCCTATACCTAATGAGGGTGTGACGATCCATCCAACAGATACTGATTCCACCTCCATCCCCAGCTGCCGGTCTCGGTGTTTCCGATGGGGATCGTAGGGGAGCCATAAAGATGTTGGCACAGATAGTGGCTTCTCAGGCCTAGAGATTGAGTGTTGGGCCTACTTTTTCCAGTCATCCAGGGGAATCTGCTAGTTCCAAGGTGAACAAGTTCCTTCAGTTAGATCCTCCAGTGTTCACCGGTACTAATACCGAGGAGGACCCCCAGGACTTCATTGATGAGATGCACAAGACTCCCCTGGTTATGCACGCTACTAAGATAGAGGGAGTGGAGTTGGCCTCCTACTTCCTGAAAGGGGGGGGGCTATTCATGGTTTGAGTTTTGGGAGGAGTCTCGTGAGGAGGGGAGCCCTCCGGCGAGGTGGGATGAGTTCACAGATGCCTTTATGGATCACTTCTTGCCTACCGAGACCAAGGAGGCCCGTGCCGCTGAGTTCGAGAGCCTGAAGTAGGGTAGTATGAGTGTGTGGGAGTACCACATAGAGTTCGCGCACCTGTCCAAGTATGCTATTCACATGTTTCCCACTATGGAGGTCAGGGTGCGCCGGTTTGTACAAGGACTTAGCCCATTGGTTATTAATGAGGCTGCTACAGCCGCCTTTAATTCTTACATGAACTATGCGAAGATAGTGGCATTTACTCAAGCTACAGAGAACCCGTAAACTGAAAAATAGAATGGAGCGTGAGGGTAATAGAAAAACCCGGTCCGCGGGCAACTTAGGTGGTTCTTCCGGTAGTGGTGGTGGTAGGTCAGCATTCATGGGAGGGTCATCAGGGCCATCACAGTCGTCCGCCCAGTATTCGATTAGTGCACAGCCATTAGGGCCTATTCAACAGCAGTTGAGTCGTTTAAGGCCTAGCAGGGTAACAGGGGACCCCACCAGCAGGGTCGGCCCGGAGGGAGATTTCTGCACCAGCGAAGGCCCCCATGACCTAAGTGTGGGGGGATGCACTTTGGATATGTTTCATGGACCTATCTATACGCTATGAGTGAGGTATGAGAGGTCACATTCAGAGGGATTGCCGCTCGTCTTGCCGGACCATGGGCAAAGGTACGGCGCAGCCAGCTAGCTCTACAACTATTACATCCACAGCACCTCATCCAGCTTGATGCACTCCTCGCCCGCAGGGAGTGGTGCAGCTAGGGGTGGTACCCAAAACTCGGGAGGGCCCAGCAGATTTTATGCTATATGAAGGCGTCGGGATTCAAAGGCTTCACCAGATATTGTCACAGGTATATTGACTGTCCAATCTCATGATGTGTATGCTCTTATTGATCTTGGTTCCACTTTGTCCTTTGTCACTCCTTATGTTGCTATGAAGTTTGGGAAAGAACCAGAACAACGTCATGAGTCGTTCTTTGTATGTACTCCGGTTAGTGAGTGTATTGTGGTTGCACGGGTTTATAGGGATTGTGTTGTCACGGTGCATGGCCGGGACACCATGGCCGATCTTATTGAATTGTGGATAGTTTATTTTGATGTAATAATGGGGATGGACTGGCTTTATTCATGTTTTGCCAAGCTTGATTGCCGAACTAGAACCGCTAGATTTGAATTCCCAAATGAGACAATTATTGAATGGAAGGGGGATGATGTGGTGCCGAAGGGTACGTTTATTTCTTACCTTAAGGCCACCAAGATGATAAACAAGGGGTGTTCTACCATTTGGTCCGGGTTACGGACATCGATGTTGAGGCACCTACACTTAAGTCTGTGCCAATTGTGAACGAATTTTTGGATGTCTTTACGGATGAGCTTCCTGGGATCTCACCAGACAGGGAGATTGATTTTGGGATTAATGTGATGCCGGGCACACAACCTATATCTATTCCACCATACAGAATGGCACCGGCAGAGTTGAAGGAACTAAGAAACAATTGAAGGATTTGTTAGAGAAGGGTTTCATCCGTCCGAGTGTGTCGCCTTAGGGCGCACTGGTTCTCTTTGTAAGAAAGAAAGATGGGTCACTACGAATGTGTATTGATTATCAGCAGCTCAACAAAGTCACAGTCAAAAATAGGTACCCGCTACCAAAGATAGATGACTTGTTTGATCAATTGCAGGGTGATATGTATTTCTCCAAGAATGATATAAGATCCGAGAATCACCAATTGGAGATCAGGGAGCAGGATATTCCTAAAACAACTTTCAGGACCCAATATGGCCATTTTGAACTTCTGGTGATCTCTTTTGGGCTAAAAAATGCACGACAGCTTTCATGGATCTTATGAATCGAGTTTTCAAGACGTTCCTCTACTCTTTTGTGATTGTATTCATTGACAATATTCCAGTATATTCACGAAGTAGAGTGGACCACGCCGATTATCTCAGGGCAGTTCTGCAAACTTTGTATCAGCACCAATCGTACGCGAAATTTTCGAAATGTGAATTTTGGCTTGAATCTGTCGGATTCTTGGGTCATGTCGTCTCTAGGGAAGGAATTAAGGTTGATCCGCAGAAGGTCGCAACAATGAAGAATTGGCCAAGGCTTACAACTCCAACAGAGATTCGTAGTTTCTTGGGCTTAGCTGGGTATTATAGGAAATTTGTAGGGGGGTTCTCTACTCTTTCCTCTCCGTTGACGAAATTGACGTAAAAGGCAATTAAGTTTCAATGGTCTGATGCTTGTGTAAAGAGCTTCCAAGAGCTGAAATCAAGATTGACTACGGTACCAGTGTTGACCCTACCTGAGGGTATAGATGGGTTTATGGTGTATTGTAATGCTTCAAGGATTGGGCTTGGGTGTGTATTAATGAAACATGGCAAGGTCATAGCTTATGCTTCTAGGCAAGTCAAGAATCATGAAAGGAAATATCCAACACATGACTTAGAACTTGCGGCGGTGGTTTTTGCACTCAAGATTTGGCGTCATTATTTGTATGGGGTCCATGTGGATATATTTGTAGACCACAAGAGACTTCAATATATTTTCAACCAAAAGGAGCTGAATCTGAGGCGGAGAAGATGGCTTGAGTTACTCAAAGATTACGACATCGATATCCTGTATCACCGGGAAAGGCCAATGTTGTGGCGAATGCTCTTAGCCGAAAATCTATGGGCAGTTTGGCTCACTTGGAGGCATATCAAAGGCCATTGGCCAAGGAAGTTCATCAGTTAGCTAGTTTGGGAGTTCGTCTTGCGGACTCTACAGAAGGAGGGGTAATTGTGCAAAACAGGGCAGAATCATCGCTTGTTGGGGAAGTCAAAGAGAAGCAATACAACGATCCATTATTGGTACAATTGAAGGAGGGGATTCATAAACATAAGACTATGGCGTTTTCTCTCAGCATGGATGATGGTTCACTAAGGTACCAAGGACGTCTATGTGTTCCAAATGTAGATGGTCTCCGGGAAAGAATCATGAGTGAAGCTCACACTTCTAGGTATTTCGTGCACCCGTGCTCTACAAAGATGTATCATGATCTCAAGGAAGTCTATTAGTGGAATGACATGAAGAGGAATGTGGCGGACTTTGTGGCAAGATGTCTAAGTTGTAAGCAAGTGAGCCGAACACCAATGGCCCGGTTGGTTGGCTCAGAACATAGAAATTCTAATGTGGAAGTGGGAAATGATTAATATGGACTTTGTGGTGGGACTACCATGCACTTCACACAAGTTTGACTCAATTTGGGTGATTGTGGATCGACTAACAAAATCGGCGCACTTCTTGCTAGTTAAATCTACCGACATAGCAGAACAATATACTCAGTTGTATATAAAGGAAATAGTCAGGTTTCATGGTACTCCAGTTTCTATCATTTCGGATCGAGGGGCACAGTTCACGGCTAATTTTTTGAAGAAATTTCCGCAAGGTTTGGGTACTCAGGTGAATCTTAGTACAACCTTCCACCCACAGACCGACAGGCAGGCAGAGCGGACTATTTAGACGCTTGAGGATATGTTGCGCGCTTGTGTTCTAGACTTCAAGGGTAGCTGGGATCACCATTTGCCACACATAGAATTTGCCTACAACGGTTGTCATGCTAGTATTAAGATGGAACCATTCGAGGCGATATATGGAAGGAGATATAGATCTCCCATTGGAGAAACTGAATTGATAGGACCAGACCTCGTGCATCAGGCTATGGAAAAAGTCAAAATCATTAAGGAGCGGTTAAAAACTGCTCAGAGTCGTCAAAAGTCCAATTCAGATGTTCGTCCTAGGGACTTGGAGTTCAAAGACGATGATTAGGTATTCTTAAAGGTTTCCCCCATAAAGGGTGTAATGCGGTTTGGTTAAAAGGGGATATTGAGCCCGAGGTATGTCGGGCCGTACAAAATCATTCAGAGGATTGGTCAGGAGGCATACAAGCTGGAGCTACCACCTGAGATGTCATTGGCGCACCCGGTATTTCATGTGTCTATGTTGAAGAAGGTAGTCAGAAATCCGTCGCTTATTATGCCGGTTGAGACTATTGAGGTTAATGAAGAACTGACCTATGAGGAAGTCCCAGTTGCCATTCTTGATAGGCAAGTATGAAAGCTGAGAAATAAAGAAATTGCCTCCGTGAAAGTGCCATGGCGAAAACAACAGGTTGAAAAAGCTACTTGGGAGGCCGAGGAAGAGATGAAGAAGAAGTATCCTTATTTGCTTGAATAGTTATGTAATCTTTGTATGAAATTGTCGCCTATGAAATTTGTATCACTTGTACCGTTAATGTTAAAGGTGTTCCTTTCTGGTTATATGTTTCTTATGAGACCACATTTGGTGTTGTTTTGTGATATGTTACGTCATTGGATTATGTATATGTTGTTAAGACTTGTTTTTGGGGTTCTCTGGCAAGTAGATAAGCACAGTTACAAGGGAAACTCTGTCGAAATTTTTGAAATTTAGGGAGTTGGTCAAATTTGGGACTGCTAGTGTGTGGTGTGGCAATTGAGTCGCATCAGATGTTAATAGTGAACTTTGACCCTCATTCGAGGACGAATGATCTTAAGTGGAGGAGGATGTGAGGCCCCTCAAATATTTCCTGTTAGTCCGAGGCCACAAGCAGATTCACAAGTCGCTTAAGTGTTGTGTTGCCTTCCACGAGGAGTCACGGACCATAACAACTTAGATGATCATGATAATACGTGTAGGAGTTGAATTGGATATTGTTGAGGGCCTAAGGAGATCCCTAGGACTAAGCGATGTTGGGAACTATGCAATGGGCTAAAGTTTCAGAAAACTTCGCACAAGATCCGACTTCAGAAGCATTATTCTACCAACTATAAAGACTTAGGAGGTGATCTGCCTATGAAATCAAATCCCTTTGTGTCTAGTTTCCAACGCACCAAACCGTTCACCATTTGGATATGTATACAGAAAGTTATGGCCATTTTACCGGATCTATGTCATATGCGTGCCCAGATGCGCGGCCGCAAATATTTGGGAGTTTCTGCCTTGTGTGCGCGGCCAAATGTGCGGCCACTTGCTAAGGTGCGCACCCGCGCACATAGGAGCCATATAAATACCCCCAAGGCAGGGTAGGGAGAGTTGCTAAGTCATTTCTTTGAGCTAGGGCTTGCTCTATCAAGGGGAATCCTTCCTATACTCCCCTCCCATGAACCAAGGTAATGTTTTTGGAGTAGTTTGAGTTGATTACTGCTCCTAAACACTTATATTAACAAGGATTAATCTTGAAGATCATAGATTTCCATTTAAATCCCTAAATTGGTCAAGAACACTACAAATTGGGATTCTCAAGAGTTTCACTATAAGAGGTATGTCTACCATCTCTAACTAATATATGTTGATTATTTATGTATGAAATATTTGTTATGACTTATGGGATAGTGATTGGAAGACATAAGTGCCTAACCTAGGTTGTGTTGGTATTGTAGAGATTGTAAAATGAATTAATTGATAACATTTATGGGTTGGGAGTAAAGTGTTGGGCATACATGTGCTAACGAAAGTTGTGAGGTGAATCACTAGTGTGGAAGGTAGTGGTTAGGTGAAGAAATTCCATTGAAGGAGGTTGTAAGAAGATATGCACACTAGATGTTTGTTAAAAAGTCTAAATGACTTAAAGTATAGAAATCTTACTAATATTAGCGCAAATGTGTTGCATTGTTGCAGAATTAAGTTGTTTAGTGTGGTGGACCATCGTAGTATTGTTAAGGGCGAGATTCAAGTATGTTCACTAAACTCTTCTTAAAGAGTTGAATCCCACGCGACCCTTGTAAGTTCCAAGATGCTTATTATAAATTGAGTATTCCGAATAAGTTTTGTGACAAAGATATATGTTCAATTTGTGTTTCAAATGCTCTTATCATGTTGTACTATTAATTGAGGATGTGTTCCAAACTATGTGTTGGGTATCTACATGTTATAACTCCAAGTCGTGATTCATGTGAAAGTTATTATGCCAAATTGTGTAGAGATTGTGATTGGGATTACACCTCCACCTGAACGTGTTGGGGTGAGGCGGCAGGGAAGCTCTGTGTAGGATTTTGGTATTGTTGTTGCACCACCACCCGCATATATACTAGGGTGAGGCGGCATGGCCGCTTTGTGTAGGTATTGGTATCGTTGTTACACCCCCACCCGAACATAATGGGGTAAGGCGGCAGGGTCGCTTTGTGTGGGGTTTTTTTGGGTACTGTGGTTACACCTCCACCCGCATACATTGTGGTGAGGCGGCAGGGCCGCTTGAGTAGAGTTGTGGTATTGCTCTTGCACCTCCACCTGCACACATTGGGGTGAGGCGGCGGGCCGCTTTGTGTAAAAATGGTTCCAGAGGATCTCGTCTTAAAATTTATAAATGTTATTGACAGCTCTTGATAAATTTGCTCTGGCCTAAACGGCTATATATGCTATTCTATTCTCACCCTGATTCATCATATCCATGTTGTATTTCCAAGTTCTTGATTAGGTGTTTGGTTTTCATATTAGTATTATTCGACATGTACTAACATCCCTTTTGCAGGGGGCGCAACACCTTTAATGGATGCAGGTGGTTCCACAGCGGAGGATACTGACCAGTGATAGCGGTGCTCATTCTTCCCAGCTGACTTGGTGAGCCCTATCTCATTTCGGGTTTGTGCATCTTTTGTTTCGTATGTATTATCATGTTTTGGGGTATAGACGGAGCCTTATTGCCGGCACTATCATTGTACTCCTTGGTATCTTTAAAGGCTCCCTAGACGTAGTGTGGGTTGTATATGGGTGCTGGGAATGTTAAACAAGTTATGTTGTGATTGGATCACTTGTTCCAATTTGAACCATGAAAGTATGTGTGTGTTTAGAGACTTATTAAATGACGTAACTAATGGTAATGAATTCGGTATTGTCTACATGATCTCCTTATTGGTTAATTAACAAAGTTATGTATTCTCTTTAAATCATGGGTGAGTTTGGGTAGAAAGTATTCAACATGCTTGCTTGACCGGGTTCACTCGGTTGAGCGTTGGTCGCGCTCCCCGAGTTTGGGGCGTGACATAAATTCATCCACCTAAGTCATCTAAACATATTTTTATCAATTTAACTGTAATTCCAAATTCAACACATTAAATAGAGACATCAAGAATAAATAAGCATGCGTGAAGAAACACAACCTAGTACCTGCATGACAAGTATAGATGCCATAATCAACAATATCACAGTTAAATCATCAAGTATATCGAATCTCTGTACTTGTATAGTGCCTTACACAATTGCCCTTAATTCATCACTCAAAACATCACTCAACACAATACGAGTGCCTGACATAAGTCCCTTACTAAGCACGCTTGGTGCATGTGTCACCTCATAATCAATACCACTCAGCAAGCACATAGCATAGACATAATTTCAAGATGATTAATAGCTCAAGTAGTCATACAAGTAGAGAAAAATATGGCAATAACAGGGCAGGATAGCATAACAAGGAACATAATATCCTAAGGTCTACCCTGATCATGAATAACCTCAGTGTACGCACATACGCCTGTCACCTAGCAAATGCATCACACCCAACATATCTCAAATATCATAGCTAATGGGGAAAATTAAACTTAAGCCAAGTTTAGAAAAGTTACTTACATCAAAGCGCGTGAAATAATACCCCAAAAACCCTTCCAATGCGAATCGTCCTCCAAACGGCTCGAAGCTAGTCAAAAGAACTCAATAACATCAAACGCGGTTATAAAAAGCGATTCCAAGTAGTAAAGCTCCAATTTATCAAATTGCAAAAAGTCAACCAAAAATTCAACCCCAACCCAATTTCCGGAACCCGACATAAGTCACGAATCCCACTATCCATTCGAATATGAGTCCAAATATACAAGTTTAGTCCAAATCCGACTCCAAATCAGAGTTCAAAACTCTATTTTTCGCTCTCCAAAATGATAGTCAAAATCCCTAAATTTCTACTTGAATCCTATATTCCATATATAATAATCCATGGAGATACAAGATAAATTGTTAAAATCAAGTAGAAATTACATACCCTCTTGCCTTTTGTGAAAATACTCGTCAAAAATCACCCTTCTCCAAATCTAGGGCTCAAAATATGAAATAATGGGTCTAAGTCCCAAAATTAGACAACTTATAATTCTGCCTAGTGGTACCCTTTGCGAACATGGCCACCACCTCGCGTTCACGAAGCACAAAAAACCTATGCCAATATTAACCCTTCATGAACTCGAAAAACAAAGCCCCACTAGCCTACGCGAACGCGGTCACCTTCCCGCGAACACGAAGGCCAAACACTGGCCAACCCCCAGCCTGACTCATTCTACACGAACGCATGCCCAGGTCGCGAATGGGAAGGCCACTGCTCACAAAGTTTCACATGAATGTGAAGATCAAAATGTCACAGCCCCAAAATAATCATTCGCGATCTCAAAGCATGCCAGACACCAGCAAATCTTCAGTAGTTCAACAAAGCTCAAATGGTCCGAAATCCATATGAAAAACTCTCGAGCCCCTCGGGACCCTGTCCAAACATACAACCAGTCCCAAAATACAACACAAACCTACTCGAAGTCTCAAAACACACATAGTAATATCAAAATTACAGACCGCATCGCAGTCCAAGCTTAATGAACTAATAAACTTCCAACTTTCATAACTCATGCCGGACCACGTCTAACCTACTCGGAAAAATCCCAAATTTTTCACACAAGTACCAAGTTACATAACAAATCTGTTCCAACTTCCCGAACGACAATCCGACCCTAATAGCCTCAAAGTCAACTCCCGGTCAAACCTATGAACTTTTCAAACCCTCAAATTTTTAAACTTTTGCCAATTAGAGACGAATCTATCAAGGAATGTCAAAATCCAAATTCGGATATACGCCAAAGACCAAAATCACCAAACAAACTTATTGGAACCATCAAATCACCAATCCGGGGTCATTTTATATAAAAGTCAAACCTTGATCAATTCTTATTACTTAAGCTTCCAACCATGGAACTAAGTTTTCAAAAAATTACAAAACCTTCTCGAAACCAAATGAACCATACCCGCAAGTCACATAACAACAAATACACTTAGAGGGCGCATGAAATATGAGAACGAGGCTCAAATACGTAAAACAACCGGCCAGATTGTTAAACCTTACTTTTCACTATCCATAGTACTTTACATTGGAAAGTGGTTGTCTTGTGTTTGATTTTCCTTCTTAAACGCCTAGATGTGCAGCCATCTCGGATCCTTTAAAGGTGTTAGCATTATTTTAAAGAACCGGACTGATACCAATTATTATTATTGTTGTTGTAGCGAGGTACAAGAGAGGTGAACTGTGTTTTATCTAATTTTTGTGTGTCAAAAAAACTTTGTTCTTTGAAGTAACTATGTTAAAACAAAACTAAAAGTAAAATGCGAAATTTAAAGTATACAAGCAATTTTACACAAAAAACTTCCTGTTAAAGGGAGTAAAAATCACGACCTACCCTCGTAGGATTTGCCTCAAAACATCACTAACTTCAAAGAGCGATTTTAGGTTATAATTCAATAACCAAAGAGACTAACTGTAGTACCTTAACCCCTATTATCGACCCAATTATAGCTACCCCTTTTAAGATTGTAAACATTAGTCTAGAAAGCTATAAAAACTCTTTAGAACTTGATAACCTACGATTACATTTCTCAAAAGCAAAATACGTTGCAATTAAAGAAAATTGACTCAACCTAAACAACTTAAGAACTTAATTAAATAGTTTAATCTTTGGGAATAGGTTCTTCAGTTGAGCAGCTTGAATCCATAGAAGCACATTCTTGCCGTTAATTGCTATTTTCCTTGAGTAATTCTTAGTGATTGCGCGAAATAGCAGCAACATGATACTTTATATGGGTGGGAGGTTGACCGAACTCTTTTTCAATTAATGCTCTAAAACCTAGAATATTTTGGTGAAGGAAAAAAATCCCTTAAGGATTCGATTTTCTTATTTGTTTCCAACTCCACATGCCTTACTTTCTGTTTACCTTCAAAATGGTATTCACAATTATATTTGATTTTGTGGTTTTTAAAATATGTGATTTATTTCAATACTAGTTGTTAGGCAATAGATTCTAAGTGTAAGTAAAGAGAACAAGATATGCAAACCAATGTTGTCGCAAGACTGGGCCTCGAGCTGGCTGGAACAAAGGGCCTCAAGGTCTAGTTAGGGCAGTTAGCAATGAACAATTGATGAAGGAACAATGATGTTGAAGGCCTCGGAGATATTCTTTTGCAGTTAATAATGGGCAATAAATGAAGAACAATAAATGAACAAGCAATAAATCTGTAGAGTAATTGTTGAACACATTTAGGCAAGAAAAGCAGAGAATGCTCTATTGTATTCAATATTCATGTGTGCTTATAAAATGACAAGGGTCCCCTTTATATAGGAGGGGGGAATCCCAACGCAGTACATGTCTAATATTGACAAAGAAATTTTATTGGTACAACCGTATAATGGCTTACTACGGATTGGTACTAATTCTCGCAGACTCTGTCAGATCCAATCACGTGCCCTCGGGAATTTCCCGCCTTTCCATGACGGTCGTCGATTTTCATGCTACCTCGATGTACGCTGTGATGATTCTTCGATATACCCTCTCAAGGTGAGCACTTAGAGGACGAGCCTTAGACTATGCTTCGAGCCCATCGAGGTCGGGCTTGAAATGCCATAGAAGCCTTAAAATCGGTCTTCCCTGATTTTGACCGTATACAGATAGTCCCCGCATTTCTTGGAATGAAATAACAAGGAACGATTTGAATTCTTCAACTCTTCAATGTCTCCATCATTACGTCAGTTATGTCATGTGAATGATTGATGTGACAAAAAGGGATGTTCAAAAGTCACGTTCGCACGGCTCATATCCTCGTACAGAGAAGATGTTGTTGCTGCAAATGCTCGAGCCAAGAAGGTGTCTGAAGAGGCTGATCTTGAACTGACCCGAGCCTTGGAGCATGCCCGATTAAGATCTCGAAGACAGGCTCTCGAGGATGTACATGCAGGGGGCATCGATTTGTCTGCTGAGATAAGCCCTAGAGGAAGAATCTGCAGCTCCGCTTTCCTCCGATGATGGTTCAGCCAGTGGTTCGGCCAGCGGCTCGGAGGATGATGAAGATGAAGGTGAAGTCCCCGAGGTGGAGGAGGTCGTTGATGTTCCGGGGGTCGAGGGCGAAGCCGTTGAAGGCATAACTTCTGAGGGAGCTCCGTCAGATCTAGTGACCCCTGCGATAGATTTGGAATAAACTTTGATGCTTGTCGATAACTCCACATGCCTTACTTCCTTGAGGGAGCCCTTAAGGATTCGATTTTCTTATTTGTTTCCAACTCCACATGCCTTACTTTCTGTTTACCTTGAAAAGGTATTGACAATTATATTTGATTTTGTGGTCTAAAAATATGTGATTTATTTCAATACTAGTTGTTAGGCAATAGATGCTAAGTGTAAGTAAAGAGAACAAGATATGCAAACCAATGATGTCGCAAGACTGGGCCTCGAGCTGGCTGGAACAAGGGGCCTCAAGGTCTAGTTAGGGCAGTTACCAATAAACAATTGATGAAGGAACAATGATGTTGAAGGCCTCGGAGATAGTCTTTTGCGGTTAATAATGGTCAATAAATGAAGAACAATAAATGAACAAGCAATAAATCTGTAGAGTAATTATTGAACACGTTTAGGCAAGAAAAGCAGAGAATGTTCTATTGTATTCAATATTCATGTGTGCTTACAAAATGACAAGGGTCCCCTTTATATAGGAGGGGGGAATCCCAACATAGTACATGTCTAATAATGACAAGGAAATGCTATTGGTACAGCTGTATAATGGCTTAGTACGGATTTGTACTCTGTCAGTTCTAATCACGTGCCCTCTGGAATTTCCCGCCTTTCCATGACGGTCGTCGATTTTCATGCTACCTCGAGGTACGCTGTGATGAGTCTTCGATATACCCTCTCGAGGCGAGCGCTTCGGGGACGAGCCTTATACTGTGCTTCGAGCCCATCGACGTCGGGCTTGACACGCCAAAAAGCCTTAAAATCGGCCTTCCCTGATTTTGACCATATACACCTCCTTTTTCACAAGATTTTTCCTCTTAATAAATTGTAGCCCACCAAATAAATTCCTCAAGGAATCCATCAGCTTCACAGGTCCTGATCAACATCCTCCTACAAACTTGGTTCTTTTCAGTATCTGCATGGCACACCTGCAATTCAGTTAGTAGCATAACAAATGTCTTCAAGAGGCCTGGTTCTTTTATAATTATTTGTTAATTATTAAAACCAATTTAAATTCAGCAAAATATATTCACTAGATCTATCAATCGCTTTCCAGTGATGGCAATCTCCAATTCGCTTAAAATTTTTAAAGGTTCGTATATCCATTAGTAGGAGGAAGAACTTTACTATTCACTTAAACTCGTTCCTTATGGCCCAAATTTTCCAAAATATAGCAGATGTCTGTTTGCCTTCAAAGTTTTTGAGCCACTAAAAACATGGCTAAGGACTCTTGCATACTAACATTTTTCACATCCAATTCATATTGTTATCCATCGAAACTTCTCTCGCCTCTAATCCGAAGGAAATCTAGCGTCAAAGGATCCAACTTCCTTCAAGCGCATGCCCTCTTAATTTATTACGAGTTTCCTTGCAACAACATGCATGCATATCTCCGCCTGCTATTAGCGCAGTGGCTTTGTTTTTCTTTTCTTTTTTCCTCCTCTTTTTAGTAGTGTTTTTGGTGACTTAAAATGTAGAAATACAACATTTTTATTTCATATATAAAAATTGTTCGTGCTATAATATTTGATTTCATATTTAAAATACTCATGAATTAAACTCAGTAAGTTAACCGCAGCGTGCTTACACACTAAGTACGGCACAATATAATCAACAAATAAAAAAGAAAGATATTGTATATCTATCTCTTTTTTTTGGTTGAAAAGATAAACATATTATAGATAGTTAAATAGGTACATAAAAGTTTCATGGATGCATGTATTGCATCAGATTAGTACAACTAGAACTAGGAACATTAGCTACTACATCACGATTACTACTAAAAACAGTACTACTAGTACTACTACTAATTAACATAGGATTTGATTTAGGTAGTCTTTTACGTAGCATTCCTACCTGATCTTGCTGGTAGTAAGTTGACACAAAAGGGGGAGGTCTTGAGAAAAGTATATAACGAGCCTCCACATTAACTGCTCCATGCTTAGCCAAACCATCTGCCACACTGTTTTGCTCTCGATAGATGCTTTGTACCTTTGGCTCATCCAGCTGATGGAGTAAGAACCTACAATCATTTATTATATTAATATATTTGATAGTAGGGGTAATAAGCAAATCCAGTATTGCAATTGCATCTGTCTCAATAATCAGTGGTGAAAGATGATGTTGAACAGCTAATTTGAGCCCCATTAGGAGTGCTAGTAGCTCTGTGTGTAGGCTGGAGCCATGTGGTGCACGTCCTGTAAAACCTAAAACCCAATTGCAAAGCTGGTTTCTAAAACATCCACCAATACCACAATTAACTTGACTAAGAGATGTGGATCCGTCTATATTTAACTTAAAGACCTGCCCATCAGGTGGATGCCATTTAATGTAAAGAGGCAGTCGTGATGGAATACTTCTTTTAGGGTTTGCGAGATAGTAGAATTCCGCAGCCTGGTTATAAACTAGTTGAACACTTGTTTTAAGATGAGTGTGCTCAAAGAAATTCTTATTTCTTATAGTCCATAGCTGCCATAGAGCGAATGGTAAAAGGATGGATAAGGGAATGCAGTTGTAGGATGGCAAAGGTTGTTGACTTATGAAAGTGTGCCACCAAGACATAGTATTTGCAATTACTGGACGAACCAAACGATTTATATTTAGCTTAAGAGCCGCCCAAAGTGCTATAGCATTGTGACATTCAAAGAAAATATGTTGTATGGTTTCAAGAAGTAGGCCACATTGTAAACATAAAGATGAATTGATAATTTGTATTTTTTGTAAATACGCAGCTGTGGGAAGCCTGTCATGACATATTAACCATATAAAAAAAGAGATCCTAGGAGGTATTCGGAGTTTCCAAATCCATTTGTAGTTTATGACTTCAGGACCTATGGAATGATAAACTGTTTGTGTAAGAGCATGATAAATAGACTTGACTGAGAACAAACCATTTGGTGTAAGTGCCCAAACAAGCTGATATATAAGTATCAAGGATTTGAACTTCTAATGGGGAAGGTAAAACAAAAGGCAACCCATGTAAATGCCACTTATGATCATGAAAGTAGGCAGACACTCTTTTATTAATCTCCCATTTGGGTAGAGGCCCATAAATATAATTACGAACCAGAGAATTATAATCTAGCCATGGTTCCGTCCAGAAATTGACATGATTACTATTTGTTAAGTTCCATTTATAGCCTAGGCTACAAATTGACCAACCCTTAATAATGTTAGACCGAATTCTTGAAACAGTAAAGTGACTGACATTATGATGCCTAAGATGACTATGTAATAGTACTTGTGCCCATAGCTGATTAGGGTTTTGAAATAATCTCCAAGCAAGACTAGAGTGTAAGGCATTATTTTTAAGACAGAGATTTTGGATGCCCAAGCCCCCTTGTGCTAAAGGTTGAGTAACCATGGACCATTTTAAGAGGTGTAATTTTTTCTTTTGAGGAGTAGTTCCCCACAGAAAATTTCTTTGGTATCTATTGAGCGAGGAAATAATATACGAAGGCAGGGTGATGTATTGCATTATATGATTGGGAAGATTATTCAGAGTTGAGCGTATCAGAGTTTGTCTTCCAGCTTTTGTTAAAAAATGAGTTTTCCATCCTGCTAACTTAGATTTAAAATTTTCAATTAAAAACTGAAAATCTCCTTTAGTGGGTCTTGATCTAAAAGTAGGAAACCCTAAGTACTTACCAAAATGTGTGCCATCCCTTATACTAAAAGTATGTTGCATGTCAACCTTCATATGAGTAGGACAGTTTTTAGAGAAGAAAATTCTTGATTTTTTAAAGTTAATAGTTTGTCCTGAGTGTTGAGTAAATTGATTAATGGTGTTAACTATGGATTGACATGAAGTAGTTGTAATTTTTGATATTATAATAATATCATCGGTGAAAAAAAGATGAGATAATTGAGGTCCCCTTCTACCAATTGAAATAGGATGCCATATGTGATAGTCAACTTCAGAGTTTATTTTCCTTGATAGCATTTCTAAACATAAAATAAAAATATAGGGCGAAAGAGGATCACCTTGTCTAATACCTCTTGTAGGTGTAAAATAGTCAGTAGGAGTACCATTGATTAAAAGAGCTGTAGAGGTAGTGGTAATACAAGACATTATTAGCTTTATAAAATTTTTAGGAAAATTTAGATTTTGTAAGGTGTTATAAATGAAGGACCATTCCAGTTTATCAAAAGCTTTTTCAAGGTCCAGCTTGAGTAGCATATTTGAATGCCTACCCTTCATTTTATGAAATCTAGTAATAAGTTCTTGTACTATAATTGCATTATCAGCTGCACGTCTATTTTTCTGAAAAACTTGATTGAGTTTGGTTGATGATATGTTCCAGAACTGGTTTAATTCTGTTAACAATAATTTTAGTAATAATCTTATAGATGGTATTACAGAGGCTAATAGGTCTATATTGTGCTATAGTAGAAGCATTCTGGTTTTTAGGAATTAGGCAAATAAAAGTAGTATTTATAGCGGGGTCTATCTGAGAGTCCAGAAAAACCTTATGACAAAAGTATTTGACAGAATTTCCTATAATATGCCAATACTTTTGATAAAAAAACTGGGTGTAAGCCATCGGGGCCAGGTGCCTTAAGAGGTTGAAAGGAATGTAAGGCATTGATAATTTCAAAATCCTGTAAAGGGCTATTTAATCTAGTTTGCTCCAATGAGGTAAGAACATTAAAGGGGAGAACAAATGAAGTAGGAGTAGACTTGGTTTGTTGAGTAGTAAAAAGATGACTATAGTAATTTGTAATGTCATCTCTAATTTTGTGGGGGTCTGTAATCCAATTTCCACCTAAGTCCTGAAGAGCAGTTATACGATTATTCCTACGTCGATTTAAAGTTGTTAGGTGGAAAAATTTAGTGTTAGCATCACCATTATTTAACCAATTAATTCTTGATTTTAATTTCCAAAAATCCTCTTCAAGTTGGAGAATATGATTAAACTCCTTAGTAAGAGTATTTTCTAGACCTTGTAAAAAGTGGCTAGTTGGATAGTGAATAGAGGCTTGAATCCCACCTATTCTTGCCAGTAATTTTCTTTTCCGCTTAAAGATGTTACCAAAAGTGTTCTTATTCCACACTTGGATTGATTCCATAAATTGGTTAACGGCAGGAATTAAGTGAATTTTTTCTGCCCAAACTTGCTCTATTACTGTTGCAAAAGTAGGATGAGTAGTCCATATAGATTCTAACCTAAACAATTTTTTCCTAGGCAAAACACAGTGTTGTAATTCGATTTTGATAGGGCAATGATCAGAATGAGTTCGAGGAAGGTGAGTTACCAAAGCATCACCATAATTAGAAATCCATTCATAATTAGCCAACACACGATCAATACGTTCCAAAATATTAACATTGTGATGTCTACCATTTGTCCAAGTATATCGACTACCCTTGTAACCTAAGTCTGTTAGAAGGCAGTAGTTAAAACAATCTAATAATTTATTAGCTCTAGTATTATTGATAGGCAGCCCCCCAAATTTATCTGAGGCATGTATTATTTTGTTAAAATCACCCCCTAACAACCAAGGTCCCTTATAATTATCAAAAATATTCCTAATATTATCCCATAAAACTAGTCTAGAGGCTAAATCAGTGCTTGCATAAATAGCACTTAATAAAAAAAGTAAAGGGTAAGGGAAGAACCTGGACATGGCAATGTATCTCTTGTGTAGATGTGGCCACCTGTGCTACATTTAAACATGTTGCATTCCATAAAATAACTATCCCACCTTATTGCCCTACTGCAGGCACTTCTATCATACCTGTGAACTCGAAGTCATCCTTGAGAACTTGGTGGGATTGGCAGTGTGTCTCCAGAAGTACCACCAAAGTAGGTCGATTATAGTCTAGTAATGATCTAAAGTTCCTGCAGAACTCTACCGATTGAGCACCCCTACAGTTCCAAATTATAAAATTCATATGACTTAACTGGAGGTCATGCTGCCTAGTACTAGATTCTCCTGGACGAATCCTTAGAGTGGGGAGAAATAACATCGCATATTTCCCCATTAGTGGATTTGTTGTTGGTCTCAAACGGAATGAGGTTTCTAGCAGATTTTGCGGGCACCTTATGAAGATTTTCCTTTCGAACTCTTCCTTCTGGATGTAGACTTTTATGCCATCTAGGCATGCATGTATTGGCCTCGTCTCTCTATTGTAAACAATGGCTGCGTCTAACTCTTCCTGAAAGTTGACATCCTGCTCGTCTGGTTCTATCTGATTGTGATGTTGTGGAGAAGGAGGAGGAGGTGGTGGTGTTGGAGAGGGGGGAGCTGCTTGCCCCAAAAGAGGTGTATGAGGTTGAGGATCCCAATAGGGTTGGATCCAAGGTGTGTTTGGAGTAGGAGGTGGATAATAGGGCATGTGTATTAGATTGGGGTGGAGATGCGTGGGATCCCAGACTGGAGTGGGTAGAGGCAATGTTTGGTATGGTGCTAGGTGGGGAGCCTGCATCATGGACCAATGATAACGAGCATAGAGGTCTGTCCCCAACTACATCCCTTCCATCACTATTTGTGCTAAATCTCTGGGATGATTTATGAGGATCGTCACCTCCTGTTGATTCACTTGCATGGTGAAGGTGAGAGCATGGTTGTACAAACCTGCCTCCAGCCAAGATGATAGTAGAGTTGGTGAGTGTGGTGTTTGTGTTGTGTATATTATCGTGTTTGGCTCCATTTGTAGGTAAGGTGGAGGGTGAGCTGGAGAGTTGGGGTTGTGTTGTAGTCGATGATTTTGCCTTTGGTGAGAGCTTTGTCGTCGGAAATGATTTAGGAAGTTGAATGGGAACATGGTTGATACTTGGAGGTTCAGTGAGTGGAGGAGTCAAAGTGAGAGAGGATATATTTGATGATCTAAGTGGAACTGGATCAATGTCAATGGTGGAGGATGGCGGTTGACTAGATTGACAAGAAGGGGGTGTAATGGACTGGGGGGAATTAATGGAAGAAACATGAGTGCCTATAGCAACAGTAGGTTGAAATGATGGAGGTCTTCCTATATTCAAAGGAGGAGGTGGAGTATATGGTAGTGTCGGTGTGTAATTATCATGTGGAGGTGAAGAAGGAAGGCCTGGGTATTGGGGCAAGTTATGCATGTGAGAGGAGCTATCGTATCCAGTTGCATGAGCATTGATAGGGTTTGATATTTGAGAAGGGGTAGGTTTTGAATATTGCTCCAATTGGACCGAGTCCTTGAGTACTTGAGTGGTCTTTGAGATTTGGAAGTTATTAGGTATTAGGTTTGACAAGAGTATATCCTGTTCAGTTGGATTTTTTAGTAAACTATTGTACTTATTATTTATTAATACAGGGTTACTGGGGGGGGGGGGGTGTTAGCTTAGAACCATTTAAGTTATAAAGGGAAGGTTAGTAGGATTAATTAATCGTTGCTTACCTGAATGATTTGTCTCCCTTGTCTCCACTGGAGGTATCCCTGTCTGATCATCAAAGTAAGTAGATCTTCTAAGATTGGATTTCTTTGGAAATTGAACAACTTGCCATGCTCCCTTAACCGTAGCAGAAATATTTGGAATAGATTGATTATCATCCAAGTGATGATCCTGTGGTGACTTGTCTGTATGTGCTTCATCATTCACAACAAAATTGCAAACCCTTTAATTATGGCCCATACGACCACACCTAACATACAGTAAATTTAAACCCTCATAAAGAATGATTTATTTATGGGTGCCAATGTATAAGTGTGGTTTTAGAGGTTGATCAAGCAATACTTCCACACATAACCTAGCATATTGGCCTCTAGTGGTTGAAGCAGTACAAGTGTCCACCGATAATAACCTACCTATTTTCTGGCCTAACTTGTGTAAAATTTGATAATCATAGTATTCTGTAGGTAATTCTGGTAGACGTACCCAAATAGCTGAGGTTGTTAATTTTGTTTCAGAAGCCTTAAACTTAGGTTTCCATTGGCGAATGGAGAGAAAATGATTTAAAACAAATCAAGGGCCACCCTGCAAGGCATGGATTTTGTTTTCCTCTTTTTGAAATTTTAATAAGAAGAAGTCTGATCCTAAATCAATTAGAGGAAGATTTTCAGTAGGTTTCCATAGAGCATAGATTTTTTGTCTAAGTATTTGATGCTCAACTTTTCGACCATAAACTTTGATGATCACTGCATGTTGCCATGGTTGGTATAGTCTAGTTTTTTCTTCAACTGATAAAGGTATAAAAATTGAAGAGTCAGTAGGTGCATCCAACTCATCGGAATTCTCCAACTGAGAAGTAAAATTTGCTGGAAATATATTTGGTGTAGAAGAAAAGTTGTTAGAGTTTAAAGTTTGAAGATATGTTTTTGTCTGTGTTGAAGTGTCTTTGATTGGATCTTGCATGTCAATATTCATATTAGCAGGCATGGTAGAATTTGTATTGGTTCAAGAAAGTAGTGTAGAATTACTATTTGAGGGGATTTGATCCGGTGGTTCTGGTGGTTTGGGGGGGATGGAGGTGGATGGGTCGTACCTGTTTGAGGATGGTATTGGGAGCATTTTTTTGATTGAAAAATTGTTGATGCTATCAATATCCCCCCTGCAACCGTTAAATATATAGATAATAAATAAATGTGTCTATCTACCATTTAATTAATGTTATGTATGGTCATTGAACTATATTTTACCCACTATCACAGTAAAGTTAATAATAAAGTTTTACTCCATTATATATAATAGTTAGGGGTGACAAATTGGCGAGTTTGGCTGAATTTGGGCCGGTCAAGATGGATTAGGTAAAGAAAAGGATCATTGCCCAACCCAGCCCAAAGTGTACTTGGGCTAAGATGGGCTGGGTCAAGATGGGCTAAACAGTGGGTCATAACCCAACCCGCCCAACTTGACCCATGTTTTAGAACCATGCTCATCTTGCATAAAAAAAAGTCTTTTACCTTAAAAGTGTGTAAGTTGAAAAAAAAATTTAGGGGGTGGGGGGGGAGGGGTGGGTGATGCAGAAAAATGAAAAAAAAAAAAAATAGAAAACAGAAAATTGAAAATTTTAAAAAAAAAGTAAAATTTTTTTTAGGGGTTTGCGGGTGGTCGTAGGGGGGGGGGGTTGGATGGGTGTGGTGTAGAAAAAAAAAAGAAATTAAAAATACAAAAAAAAGTAAAAAAAAAATTTTGAGGGGGAGGGCAGGGTAGGTGGGTNGTCACCTCCTGTTGATTCACTTGCATGGTGAAGGTGAGAGCATGGTTGTACAAACCTGCCTCCAGCCAAGATGATAGTGTAGTTGGTGAGTGTGGTGTTTGTGCTGTGTATATTATCGTGTTTGGCGTCCATTTGTAGGTGTGTTGGAGGGTGAGCTGGAGAGTTGGGGTTGTGTTGTAGTCGATGATTTTGCCTTTGGTGAGATCTTGGTCGTCGGAGATGATTTAGGAAGTTGAGTGGGAACATGGTTGATACTTGGAGGTTCAGTGAGTGGAGGAGTCAAAGTGAGAGAGGATATATTTGATGATCCAAGTGGAACTGGATCAATGTCAATGGTGGAGGATGGCGGTTGACTAGATTGACAAGAAGGGGGTGTAATGGACTGGGGGGAATTAATGGAAGAAACATGAGTGCCTATAGCAACAGTAGGTTGAAATGATGGAGGTCTTCCTATATTCAAAGGAGGAGGTGGAGTATATGGTAGTGTAGGTGTGTAATTATCATGTGGAGGTGAAGAAGGAAGGCCTGGGTATTGGGGCAAGTTGTGCATGTGAGAGGAGCTATCGTGTCCAGTTGCATGGGCATTGATAGGGTTTGATATTTGAGAAGGGGTAGGTTTTGAATATTGCTCCAATTAGACCGAGTCCTTGAGTACTTGAGTGGTCTTTGAGATTTGGAAGTTATTAGGTATTAGGTTTGACAAGAGTATATCCTGTTCAGTTGGATTTTCTAGTAAACTATTGTACTTATTATTTATTAATACAGGGTTAAGGGAGAGTGTTAGCTTAGAACCATTTAAGTTAAGCTTAGTAAAGGGAAGGTTAGTAGGATTAATTAATCGTTGCTTACCTGGAATGATTTGTCTCCCTTGTCTCCACTGGAGGTATCCCTATCTGATCATCAAAGTAAGTAGATCTTCTAAGATTGGATTTCTTTGGAAATTGAACAACTTGCCATGCTCCCTTAACCGTAGCAGAAACATTTGGAATAGATTGATTATCATCCATGTGATGATCCTGTGGTGACTTGTCTGTATGTGCTTCATCATTCACAACAAAATTGCAAACCCTTTGATTATGGCCCATACGACCACACCTAACACCCAGTAAATTTAAACCCTCATAAAGAATGATTTGTTTATGGGTGCCAATGTATAAGTGTGGTTTTAGAGGTTGATCAAGCAATACTTCCACACATAACCTAGCATATTGGCCTCTAGTGGTTGAAGCAGTACAAGTGTCCACCGATAATAACCTACCTATTTTCTGGCCTAACTTGTGTAAAATTTGATAATCATAGTATTCTGTAGGTAATTCCGGTAGACGTACCCAAATAGCTGAGGTTGTTAATTTTGTTTCAGAAGCCTTAAACTTAGGTTTCCATTGGCGAACGGAGAGAAAATAATTTAAAACAAACCAAGGGCCACCCTGCAAGGCATGGATTTTGTTTTCCTCTTTTTGAAATTTTAATAAGAAGAAGTCTGACCCTAAATCAATTAGAGGAAGATTTTCAATAGGTTTCCATAGAGCATAGATTTTTTGTCTAAGTATTTGATGCTCAACTTTTCGACCATAAACTTTGATGATCACTGCATGTTGCCATGGTTGGTATAGTCTAGTTTTTTCTTCAACTGATAAAGGTATAAAAATTGAAGAGTCAGTAGGTGCATCCAGCTCTTCGGAATTCTCCAACTGAGAAGTAAAATTTGCTAGAAATATATTTGGTGTAGAAGAAAAGTTGTTTGAGTTTAAAGTTTGAAGATATGTTTTTGTCTGTGTTGAAGTGTCTTTGATTGGATCTTGCATGTCAATATTCATATTAGCATGCATGGTAGAATTTGTATTGGTTGAAGAAAGTAGGGTAGAATTACTATTTGAGGGAATTTGATCCGGTGGTTCTGGTGGTTTGGGGGGATGGAGGTGGATGGGTCGTGCCTGTTTGAGGATGGTATTGGGAGCATTTTGTTAGTCAATTTTTGTATATCTATCTCTATATACAAATTATTAAATAATAAATATTATTCTCTTCGTCTCAAATATAATGATACTTCTCGGATTTCGAGAGCTAAACCGTGACATTTTCATATATATTTTTAAATATGTATATTTTAAATTATTAATTTTTGTGATTTATAGTATTTTTTTATGTAGCTTTCAAATATATAATTTTATTTTTAAAAAATAAAGATTTACGTCTAAATTCATGATGAAAGTTAATAAGTTTGGCTCTTAAAATCTGAAAATTAAAGTATCATCCTTAAACTAACAACTACAAATTAATTTCTGGTAATTGGATTTTCCATATATTCCAAAATTTAGTAACAAACTCCGAAAAGGACACCTAGAAAATTCTGTCCAAACATCTTTAATTCGAGGATGGCGGGATGTCATTTAACGATAACCTCCAAATCAGAAATTCTCCTTTATCCCCACCCCCATATTGAATAAACGGAAAAGGCCTAAAAATGCCACTCAACTTTCAGAAATGGTCTATCCATGCCATCCGTTAAAAAAATGCTATTTTCATGCGACTACCGTTACAGAAATGGCTCATCTATGCCATTATTAAAGTAACGGCACAATTTTTTTTTTTAATTTTTTTAACACTAACATTTTCACGTGTAATGTCTTCATTGGTCCGAATTAACCCATGCCCCACTTAATTTTAACCTCGGTTAGGTCGATTAACCCAAACCCCACCCGGTTAAGTTTTTACCCAAATAATCAACTCAACCCAAAACCAAACCTAACCCTTCCAAATCCCCCCTCTCCGGTCATCTTTCCCAAATCAAAAATTGGCCCTTCGTGTCTTGGCCCTTTCCACCATTTTTCTCAAGGAAGCCGCTGCTTATGGTCTCTGCCTTGCTGAAATTGGTGAGATGATGAGCAGGGAATTCCGTAGTGTGGAGGAGGAACCAAGTGAGCTTGAAGTTGTTTGCTTGGAGGCAAGAAGGCTAATTGCTGAGAGGGAGATTCTTTCTCCCAAGTCTGAAGTGGATGAGGAGTTTCAATTTGACATAGATTCTGAAGATGCTGAATATGATTATAGTCCCAAATTGATTTCTCAGGATTTCATGAACCGAAACCCATTTCTTTTTCCAATTGGAGGAAATGGCTGCTTCCCACTCTCTAAACTAGATGAAAGGATTTAGTGGAGCTAGGGTTACAATTTCAGAAAGATAATGGAGAAATTGGATTTAATGGAGGTTTTAGGGTTGCTGATTTGGGGAAGACGACCGGAGAGTGAAGGGGAATTGATTTTGTTTTAACTGGGTTGGGTTTGGGTAGATGGACCTAACCAAGGTTAGACATAAGTGGGGCACGGGTTAATTCGGACCAATAATGACATGACACGTGAAAATTCAAGTCTTATAAATATTTTTAAAAAAATTTCCACCCGTTAGTCAAATAATGGCATAGATGGGCCATTTCTGGAACGGCAGTGGCATGTAAATAATATTTTTTTAACGAATGGCATGGATAGACTATTTCTGAAAGTTGACTGGCATTTTTAGACCTTTTCCGTTGAATAAATCTATGTGCTCGTTGAGAATCTAACTAACTTTCCCTGACTTTTTTTTATCCAGAACTAACTTTCTCTGACTGAAAATGTTTGATTACACGTTTCCTGTACCTTCATAACCAATCATTTATCAGGATTGAAATTAGAATTGGCAGTCCTTTCAATAAAAACAAGGGGCAAAATTATTTGTATATTATGTGTTTATATCAATCTAATAATTACATGATATATATATATATATATATATATATATATATATATATATATATATATATATTATAAGTAATTAATATAATTTTCTCCTTAATTTATAATTTAATTATAATAATTTAATATAAACATCGGCCAGCAATTTTTCAATCTAGGATTTAAAATGACTTCCAATGGCTTGCAGTCAAGAAACTTCCTCACCAGACCTTAGAACCAACCTCGTGGATACAAGACAATACCCATTGATAACTTACTTTTGTTTCTTTTTTATATTTGTCGAACCACTTCGTATGTTGCTAAAGTTACTAGTTAAGTTAAATTTTCCTACTATTAATTTCTTCTTTTACAATTATTTTTCAAGTCTTTCGACATATTTTAATCATAAAAATTGTGGATCATACCATTTTCACGTAGTATTATCTAATTTTTATAAGAATTAATGAACCAAAGTCCTATTTTATGAATTACTTTATTTTTAATTCATTTATCTGCTATTCTTAATTACTCGTATTGAATTAAATTACGTATCCTTTAAACCGCATACAAATTCAATTATTTTCCAATTTTGGGGTAAACAATTTGGAGTCCACCGTGGAGTAAAGAATAATAATGGTGATTTTATACGAATCTCCATAACACACCCTATTTTACGCTTATTCTTTGAAATTTTAATTTCAGGTCAACACAAAAATGTCAAAGTCTTAGTCTGCTCACTTGAACGTTGACGCTGAGTTTGGCCATCAAGGCAAGAATAATAATATGGTGGGGGGCAACGATGTGCATCCTACCGATCCCAACGGCGTCCCAGCTGCCGACTCGGTCGATGCTAACTCGTGGGTGCATCAACGTCAATTTACAAATTGATCCCAAAAATAGTTTTCACGGGGGACCCCGACCAACAGCTCGAGAAGAGCCCGAAGGCGAAGGTAGTGGGGTGAGCCTAAAGCTGATTTTCGAGATGCTGCATGCTCAACAAGCGGCAGTAGCAGAGCTGCAGAACCAAAGCCACGCCCCCATTAGGATCAAGCCCGAACAATCCCGGGAAAGCACCCGAAGAGATGAACAAATTAACGAGAGACGGGGTGAAGCCGAGCCTGGGGTAAATCCTGAGGTAATGATAATGCTCGAAGCGTTAACGAAACGGGTGGAGTCAGGTGAGAAAGAGATTGAGGCCAATGACTAGTAGGAGAAAACATACAATTGCAGGGTCGATCAGATCCCGGGAGCACCCCCGATATTGAAGGAGCTAGACTCCAAGAAATTTATTCAGAAGCCCTTTTTATCGAGCGCGGAACCAAAGCCGATCCCAAAGAGGTTTTGTATGCCCGACATACCCAAATATAATGGGACCACGGATCCAAATGAGCTGTGACCTCCTATATATGTGCAATCAAGGGAAACTATTTGAAAGACGATGAGATCAAGTCGTTGTTACTGAAGAAATTTTGGGAGGCCTTGTCCAAGGGAGAAAAGATATGGTATCACAACATGCCCCCAAATTTCATTGACTCGTTTTCTATGCTTGCAGATGCTTTCGTAAAAGCCCATGCCGGGGCCATCAAGGTCGAGACCAAGAAGTCATATCTCTTCAAGGTCAAACAAAGGGAGAACGAGATGCTCAGGAAGTTTGTGTTAAGATTCTAGATGGAACACATAGACCTACCACCGATTGTATATGATTGGGTCGTTCAAGCATTCACTCGGGGGCTCAACCCCCGATGTTCCTTGGCCTCTCAATAAAATATTTGGTGGAGTACCTAGTAGTAACCTGGGTCGATGTCCACAACATGTACCAATCAAAGATTAGGGTCGAGGAAGACCAATTCGGGCCCATTTTGGAGCTGTTTACACCATCAGGGTCGATGATAGATCTAAGAGAGCCATTGATCAAGAGCCAAGAGTGGTCGGAGATCGGTATCAACCATATAGTGCGAATTGAAGGGGAAATGGATCCGGGCGTCACCCCGCAAGGAATGAAAAGAAGAGAGATTGAGGGGCTAGTGGTCGAGGTCTGATGAGCAAAAATGGATTCAACAAGCCACTCGGGAATAGGGAAGCATCGAGATTATTGGAATACCACTTCAACATGGATGTTGCCAGCATCGTGTCAGCCGTAGGGAGCATCAAAGAGACCATGTGGCCCCAGCCAATGAAATCTGACCCCACCAAGAGAGATCCTAATATGATGTGTAAGTATCACGACACTGTCACATGACCGAAGATTGCTGACAGTTGAGGGAAGAAGTTGCTCGGTTATTCAATAATGGGCACCTCTGAGAATTCCTGAGTGAGCGTGCTAAAAATCACTTCAGGAATAGGGATGCCAACAAATAGGTCGAACAAGAGGAGCCTCAACACATGATCAACATGATCATCAGAGGGTTCTATGTTCCCCAAGGACCAAAGATAAAACTCAATAAAGTATCTATCACAATGGCAAAATGCACCTGGGATTATATTCCAGAGGGAGCCATTTCGTTTAGCGATGAAGATGCCGAGGGCATCATACATCTTCACAATGATGCACTAGTAATATCTGTACTTATCAATAAATCTTGAGTTAAGCGTACGTTGATCGATCTAGGTAGCTCGGCCAACATTATCAGATCAAGGGTCGTAGAGCAATTGGAGTTAGAGGACCAAATCGTACCGACAGTTCATGTATTAAACGGATTTAATATGGTGTATGAAACCATGAAAAGAGAGATAACCTTGCCAGTAAACACCAACTAGACAATCCAAGAAATGAAGTTCTACGTGATTGAAGGGGACATGAGGTACAATGCTCTATTTGGAAAGCCATGGGTCCACAACATGAGGGCAACACCCTCGACCTTGCACCAGGCATTGAAATTGCCCAGACTGAGGGGAGTCAAAACGGTCTATGGAGAATTGCAAGCCACAAAGGAGATGTTTATCGTTGACGAGGTAATCCCGGTGCCCGCTATTTCGACCTCAAGGAACACGAAACCAACCAAAAAGGAAGAGATAATTTAGCAATCACCAATACCAGTCTTGGCCGAACCGGAGATACAGAAAGAACAAAGTTTTCCTATCGAGGCCCTCTTAGGCGTGAAGTATTTTCCTCAAAAATATGATCTCCGAGGGTGATGCCCCCAGTATTCGAGGTTGATTGAAAAGAAGCCTTGGATATTGTTGAGTTTTCCTTAGGTAGCATATAGTTGTTGCCTCGTTAAAAAGTTTACCTGTAAAACCCATTTGTGACAAAATCCGATCTAAGGGGAAAAGAGTGCAACATATGCTTTAAAACCTAAGGCCTTCGTGTAAAAAGGGTGTCTTCGATAACTTCGATCGAAAATCTGCACTGAGTTAGTTTTAAACACAAATGGACAAAAGGATAAAGTCATACCTTAGCAGTAGTACTGTTTGAGTAATGATACATTCCAATTGTTTGGCAGTTGCTCACCTTCCATCGTGCTGAGTTTGTAAGATCCTTTACCGACAACTCTGAGGACTCGGTACGGTCCTTCCTAATTCCGGCCCAGTTTCTCTTCATTCGTGTCTCAAGTATTAAGGGTGACTTTCCGTAGGACTAAGTCCCCGATTCTGAAATGTCGAAGATTGTTACTTCTATTGTAGTACCTTTCGATCCTTTGCTTCTATGCGGCCATCCGAACAAGTGCTGCTTCTCGTTTTTCGTCTAATAGCTCGAGGCTAGTATTCATAGCCTCGTGATTTGACTTCTTCGATACATGTCAAAACCTGGCGCTGGGTTCCCCGACCTCGACAAGGATGATGGCCTCGGAGTCATACACTAAAGAGAACGGAGTAGCCCCCGTGCTAGACTTCGATGTTGTTCGATATGCCCAAAGGACCTCGGGTGGAACTTCTCTCCATTTCCCCTTTGCATCATCCAACCTTTTCTTTAGGTTTTGAATGATAGTTCTGTTTGTTGACTCGGCCTGTCCATTTCCAGTTGGATGGTATGGTATTGATAAGATCCTCTTTATTTTGTGTGCTTCGAGGAACTCGATCACCTTACTGCCGATGAATTGTTTTCCAATGTCACATACAATCTCGGCAGGTATCCCGAACCGGCATATGATGTGGTCCCAGATGAAGTCAATAACCTATTTTTGTCTGATCTTTTTGAAGGCCTGTGCTTCCACCCACTTAGAAAAATAATCAGTCATAAACAAAATAAACTTAGCTTTACCTGGGGCCGTTGGTAGAGTACCGACTATGTCCATTCCCCACTTCATGAAAGGCCACGGAGATAGGACCGAGTGGAGTTGTTCTCCGGGTTGATGGATCATCGGTGCAAATCGTTGGCACTTATCACATGTTTTGACAAATTCCTTAGTATCTTTTTCCATGTTATCCCAATAATACCCTGATAATTTTACGAACCAAAGACTCGGCGCCGGAGTGAATCCCATAAGTGCCTTCGTGGATTTCTCGTAGAACATAATCGGTGTCCCCTGGCCCCAAACATACCGCCAATGTCCCATCGAATGTTCTCCGGTACAATGTTCTATCTTCATCTAATGCAAATCTAGAAGCCTTGGTTCGTAGGGCCCTCGATTCTTTGTGGTCCGATGGGAGTTTTCCACTCTTCAGATGGTCGATTTACTTATTCCTCCAGTCCCACGTCAAACTTGTTGAATTTATTTTGGCATGACCCTCTTCAATCGCAGACCTCGATAACTGGACGACATTTCCCGGGATGATGTCATCTTATTCGACTGAGGATCCCAGATTAGCAAGAGCATCGGCCTCGCTATTTTGTTCTCGAGGCACATGATCCAGAGTCCATTCCTTGAAGCGGTGCAAAGTTACCTGTAGCTTATCCAAGTACCATTGCATTCTATCTTCTCGGACTTCAAAACTTTTGTTTACTTGGTTTACCACCAATAGAGAATCGCACTTGGCTTCGATGACTTTTGCTCCCAAGCTCTTAGCTAGCTCGAGACCTGCAATCATGGCCTCATACTCGGCCTTATTGTTAGTCAATCTAGAAGTTTTGATAGATCATCTAATGATACCACCCGTGGGTGGATTCAAGACAATTCCAAGCCCGGACCCTTTCACATTCGAGGCACCGTCCGTGAAAAGGGTCCATACCCCCGATGATGTACCTGTACTTAGCAGAAGTTCTTTCTCCACTTTGGGTACGAGGGTCGGCTTAAATCCACTTCAGATAGTCGATATACTTATTCCTCCAGTCCCACGTCAAACTTGTTGAATTTATTTCGGCATGACCCTCTTCAATCACAGACCTCGATAACTGGATGGCAGTCCCCGGGACGATGTCATCTTCTTCGNAATTGTTGCATGGCGGCCTCGCTATTTTGTTCTCGAGGCACATGATCCAGAGTCCATTCCTTGAAGCGGTGCAAAGTTACCTGTAGCTTATCCATGTACCTTTGCATTCTATCTTCTCGGACTTTAAAACTTTTGTTTACTTGGTTTACCACCAATAGAGAATCGCAGTTGGCTTCGATGACTTCTTCTCCCAAGCACTTAGCTAGCTCAAGTCCTGCAATCATGGCCTCATACTCGGCCTCATTGTTAGTCAATCTAGAAGTTTTGTTAGGTTGTATAATGATACCACTCGTGGGTGGCTTCAAGACAATGCTAAGCCTGGACCCTTTCACATTTGAGGCACCATCCGTGAAAAGGGTCCATACCCCCGATGATGTACCTGAACTCAGCAGAAGTTCTTTCGCCACTTCGGGTACGAGGGTCGGCGTAAAATCAGCCACGAAATCAGCTAAGATGTGAGACTTGATGGCGGTACGGGGTTGATATTCGATATCGTACCTGCTAAGTTCGATGGCCCATTTTGCCAGCTGGCCCGACAGCTCGGGCTTATGCAAAACTACGAAGGGGGTAAGTGTTCAATACACATATGGGATGACATTGAAAATATGGCTTTAGCTTTCTAGATGCGCTTATCAATGCAAGTGCTAATTTTTCTAAGTGAGGGTATCTGGTTTCAGCATCTCCTAGAGTTCGAATTACATAATAAACAGGGAATTGTGTACCTTGCTCTTCTCGAACTAGGACCCTACTTATCGCTATCTCGGATACTACCAAGTATAGGTAAACTTTTTCATCTACCTTCGGGGTGTGAAGCAAAGGCGGGCTTGACAGATATCGCTTTAATTCTTCTAAGGCTTGCTGGAATTTCGGAGTCCATGTGAAATCCTTTTTCTTTTTGAGAAAGGAAAATAAACGATGACTTCGATCTGACGACCACGAAATGAATCGATCCAGAGCGGTTATTCGCCCGTAGCCTTTGCACGGCCTTTACACTATCCACGATCATGATATCTTCGATGGCCTTGATCTTATCGGGGTTAATTTCGATACCCCAATTTGACACCATGAAGCTGAGGAACTTACCCGAGCCGACTCCGAAGGCACATTTCTCCAGGTTAAGCTTCATGTTGTATTTCCATAAGATTTTGAACGTTTCCTGCAAATGAGCTAAATGGTCCTCTGCGCACAAGGACTTAACCAGCATATCATCAATATAAACTTCCATTGTTTTACCTATTTGTTCTTCCAACATTTTGTTAACTAGGCGTTGGTATGTAGCTCCTGCATTTTTTAGCCCGAAGGTCATTACGTTGTAACAATAGGTTTCAAACTTAGTAATAAATGAAGTCTTTTCCTGGTCCTCCGGGTTCATCTGAATCTGATTGTACCCGGAGTAGGCATTGAGAAAAGTTAGGATCTCGTGGTCGGCCGTAGCATCGATCATACAATCGATGTTGGGTAGTGGGAAAGAATCTTTCGGACACGCTTTGTTCAAGTCTTTATAGTCTACACACATTCTAAGTTTGTTTCCTTTTTTAGGAACTACAACTACATTGGCTAACCATTAGGGGTATTTTACCTCCCGAATAGACCTTATTTTAAGTAGTTTGGTTACCTCGTCCTTTATGAATGCATGTTTCATCTCGGATTGGGGTCTCCTTTTTTGCTTCACCGATTTGAACCTGGGGTCGATGCTTAGCCGATGCATGGTGATTTCTGGTGGAATCCCTGTCATATCTAAATGGGACCAAGCAAAGTAATCCATATTATCAGTAAGAAATTGAATGAATTTTTTCCTGAGTTCGGGGGTTAATTCCGTTCCCAGGTATACCTTTCTCTCGGGCATGTATTCGATTAATATGACCTGCTCTAGTTCCTCGACAGTTGAATTGGTTGTTGCATCGGACTCTTCGGGAACGACAAAGGTTCGAGGAGTAAGGAAATCCTCTTCTTCGTCCTCGATTACCTGTTGCTCCGATTCCGTCGAGGCTGGGGACGATGATTGCTATTTAGCCGCCTGCTTACCTTTGGTGCCCGATTTCTTCGAGGTTGAAGGCTCTGGTATTGGCACCACCTCCTCAACTGCAAACATCTCCTTTGTAGCATGTTGCTCCCCGTAGACCGTTTTCACTCCATCCTCCGTTGGGAACTTCATCATCTGATGAAGAGTTGAAGGTACTGCCCTCATGTTGTGTATCCATGGTCTCCCGAGGAGCGCGTTATACCTCATGTCACCTTCGATGACATGGAATTTAGTACCTTGTATGGTCCCGTCTACGTTTACTAGCAAGATAATTTCTCCCTTTGTTGTTTGGCTTGCTATGTTGAAGCCATTTAGGACCCGGGATGCAGGTACAATCTGATCCTGTAGGCAGAGTTGTTCTACAACCCTCGATCTGATTATATTTGCTAAGCTACCTGGATCCACTAAAACACGTTTAACTTGAATTTTGTTTAAAAGGATAGAAATTAACAGGGCGTCGTTGTGCGGCTGTGATATGCCCTCTGCTTGCTCATCGTAGAATGATAAGGCGTCCTCGGGCACATAGCTCCGAGTCCGTTTTTCTCTTGTGATTGACACCTTGGTGCGTTTGAACACAGGTCCTTGTGGGATATCGACACCGCCGATGATCATGTGGATTACATGTTGTGGTTCTTCTTGTTCATTTTTCCTTGCATTTCTTTCCCCGAAATGGTTTTTAGCTCGATCACTGAGGAATTCTCGAAGATGACCCTCGTTGCACAGCCGAGCTACCTCTTCCCTTAGCTACCTCCAGTCTTCAGTTCTATGGCCATGTGTGCCATGATACTTACACATTAAATTTGGATTCCTCTGGGAAGGATCGATTTGGATTGGCCTGGGCCACCTGGTATCTTTGATTCTTCCAATAGCTGACATGATCCCTGATGCGTCTACGTTGAAATTATACTCTGACAATCGAGGTGCCCCTGCGGGATCGATGTGTTTATCGAACTCGCTCTTACTCATGATTCCCCGAGGGTTCTATCCTCGATCATTACGAGGAGTGGTACGGCCTGAACCACTGTTTCTCCGATCATCATACGACTGATACCGTTCTCTGTTGAGCTCGATTCCCGATTTGTATCCCTCGGGGGCCTGGCTGCCAATCTGTTAGGATTAACTGAACCCGAGGGGGCTCCCAACTGGTCGTCCTCGACCCTGAATTTTGATTGATAACGGTTGTGCACATCTGACCACGTCACAGCTGGATACTCGATCAGGTTCTGCTTTAACTGTCGAGACGCAATCGAGCTCCTTTCTTTCAAACCCTGCATAAAAGCTTGCACTGCCCAATCATTTGAGACCGATGGTAACTCCATTCGTTCTAGAACCTGGACACGAACTCTCTCAACATCTCGTCGTTCCTTTGTTTTATCTTGAAGACGTCCGGTTTTCTCGTGGCCACCTTTATGGCCCCGGCGTGTGCTTTTACGAAGGTGTCTGCTAACATAGCAAATGAATCAATAGAGTTAGGAGGTAAGTTGTGATACCAAATCATAGCTCCCTTCGACAATTTTTCTCGGAACTTTTTCAACAACACTGATTCGATCTCATCGTCATTCAAGTCATTTCCTTTGATCCCGCAAGTGTATGAAGTTATATGCTCGTTAGGGTCGGTTGTCCAGTTATATTTGGGTATATCGGGCATGCAAAACTTTTTAGGAATAGGCATCGGAGCAGCGCTCTAAGGGAATGGTTTTTGTATGAACTTTTTGGCGTCTAAACCTTTCAAAACTGGAGGTGCCCCCGGTATCCGGTCAATACGGGAGTTGTAAGTCTCCTCCTTCCTATCATTGTCCTCGATTTTCTTTTCTCCGGACTCTATCCTCTTGGTGAGATCTTCGAGCATCCTCATTATGGTGGGGTCAGTCCCCGAGTCATTTCCATTTGACCTCTCCGGTGCTGGTTCAGCACGTCGAGTGTTTTCATGTTCAGCTACACTCGGAGTTTTATTCTGACTTTGAAGTTGAGCAATGGCGATCTGCTGAGCTTGCAGCATCTCGAATATCAGTTGGAGGTTGACTCATCCATCTCCTATTCCTGGTGTTCCTTGGCCCCCAGATCGGGCTTCCCTGCGTACACTCCCTCCGGGATCTGTGCCTAAATCTGCATTTAAAGCAATGTGCAAACTAACGTCAACCGGTTCCAGATTTGGCACTCTCCCAAGGTTTATTGGTGGTACACCGACCCCGGCATTGTTGTTTTCCCCATGAAATCCGAGACCTTCGTTGTCATGAACATGTGTATTTTGTGAGTTTGACATGTTTAATCCTGAGAATCAGAAAATCTTGACAAGAAAAAGTGTAAAAATAACGTGTGTAACAAGAATCAGTAAAGAAATAATCACTATTATCTTTAGCCCCACGGTGGGCGCCAAACTGTTTACCTCGAAAATACGAGTAACAATTAAATTTGATTTGTGGCTTTAAAGATATGTGATTAAATTCAATACCAATTAATAATCAAGAAATATGAAGTAGAAATGAAAGAAATAAGTGAATCAAACCAATGATACTCAGCAATGGTGACCTCGAGCTTAGTGACCTCGAGATGAACTAAGAGCAATAAAGTAAGAACAATAAATATAAAGGACAATTCTGTTGAACAGTAAGAGAGAAAAGTAGGATAGTATATTCTTGCCAATGATGAGATGATGTTACAAATGATTGGGATCCCCTTTATATAATAGGGGAACCCTAAATAAGGTATATTTCTATTTACAGTAAGGAATATTCTTGGTACAGCTATCTAACCACCTAGTACGGAATCGTACAATTCTATTCCGGGATTTGCGCCATGATCTTAGGGACGTGCCAGGAATTCCGCTTATTCTGTTATAAATCCATAACGGTACTATTTCTGGGTCGAGCATACTCGGCCTCAGTGTACATCATGCTTCAATCTTCAGGCATTGCACTATGTCTTAAAGCTCGGATCTGGTCCCTCGAGCTTGAACACGACCTAGATTGAACTCGGGCTCAAGACGGCTCCTCGAGCCTATAGATCGGAGGCATACGATTTCGACCGTATACAGTTTCAAAATTTATTTATTTTGAAAAGATTTTTTATCAAAAGTGTTTTCTTGAAAAAAGAAATACTTTTAGAGAATAACAATTCATGTTGGGCTAATTAATTTAAAAATCACTTTTCTTAAAGTAATAATTAGTTTAGAATAGTATTGTACGAATAGTTGTGAGGGTCTTATTACCTCTTTACTTTATTATCAGATTAGTGAATTTGTCCGCGCTTTGCGCGGTCATTTAAAAGATATAGAGATGATATATTTTTAAATGTAATTGACATAAAAGGAATTAAAAGTTTCTTATGCACGTATACAAAAACTAATCTATAGAACACATCAAAAAGAATAAACAAAAAAGACCAAGATGGCAAGACACTCCCGTACTCGTCTAACTCGATAATAATCTTAAGATTCCATTGCTCCCATTGCTCATCAATTGAAGCTTTATTTGAAGAAGCTCATTTCCATGTAGCATAAACCAAAAAAAAAAGTTGTCGAGATGGCAACGCTAAATAATATGAACTCTCCTTATAGCAAACGTGTTGTGCTCAATGCAACAACACCTACAAATACATCTCAATCTCAAACATACTTTACTCAAAGCGAGAAAATAAATTACAAACGAACACCCAAAAACTAATAACAAGTAATAACTGACTATAATAATAGTAAACTCATGAATGTTGAGTTTGCCTTTTGAAAATTATCATATCACCTTATCTTCTGAAACTGTATTATGGGTGAAGTTACCAAATTAAAACTGACTAAACATAAGAAAAATACACAACTCAAAGAAAAAAATTATAAAAAAAATTACTGGGGAAAATAGGTATAGAAATGAAGTGCGATGCAAAGTTTAAAAAGAAAAAATGGATGGACTCTCATCTTAGACTATCCGAAGACAATACGTATCAGATTGATTCAAAATAGACTTGATCCTCTGCATCTTTGTACTCATACTCTAACATCTCATTCTCAATTATTTGATGCAACTAAGTTGTGAGTTCGCCTCATTGTTCTTGCTAATGCTCTCTCTCTCGATTTTCTTTTCTCACTAAAGAGAAGTGGCAGAACAACAATGGTGGCAAAGGAAAAGTTGAAGCCAATTCTCTCACAATTTAATTTGGTATGGAAAACATTGCGATGATAGCTCTTCAATTTAAAACGAAGACCCCCATTAAATGCAAAAAGATTTTGACAACTGAAAATTAAATGTTTGGAAAATGGAAAGACTTTATTTTCTTAAGCGTCTTTCCGTTTTTAATTGAGTAATGAATGCAGAATCATTAAACTTTTTAACTTGACTTCATTTTTCAGCAATATTTTAAGAGCAAAATAAGAGGAAAAAGCCAAAAATCTGACAGAAAAGATAAATATCAATGATGGGCATATGAAGGTGCCTCATTACCTTTCTCACTCTCAAATATATATATATATATATATATATATATATATATATATATATATATATATACATATATATATATATATACCTCATACGTACGACTATATGGTTTTCATGCATGGCAATAAATATGTGATGAATGGAAAATTCACATATATTTCTCCTTTAAGCATTTCCCAAGGCACTGGTAGTTGGAGCTATGTTCATACACTATATATTCATGAAGCTTCTTATTGTCGTTGGAAATATATGCATGTTTTAAGGAGAAAAAGAAAAAAATTCCTTCTTTTCAGCTTATAAAATCCTCATCAAGTCAACTTTTCGGATACTCAAAGTTATTAATGGGATATGGCGTTTCACCATGATCATTATTCTACCGATAAATTAAAATAGAGGGAGTAAAAAAAGTCAAATGTATTTTGAGAAAAGGCTAATTACCCATTAAGGATGTGTTTGGTATGAAGAAATATATTTTTTTAGAAACTATTATCCAATTTTTTCATGTTGTTGGCTTAAATATTTTTTTCATATTTTTCTCCAGCTGGAGGAACCTACCAAAAGAATGGAAAACATTTTTCAAAACTCTATCTCAACCTTCCTCGCCCTATTCCCCACCCCCACCCTCCATCCCAACCCTCCACCCCCTTGCCTACCCACCCCGGCCCCTTGCCCCCACCCCCGCTACCCCCACCCCCTCCCCCTAATATCGTTGCCGCCATTCCGGCCCCTAGAAGCCTAGATCCTAACCTACCACTCTCTCTCGTCCTTACCATTTCGTCTCATGTAGTGTTTGCCTAAATCATATATTTTTAAAAAATATGATCTACTACCTAACCAAACACCGAAAAATAAGTAAGAAAATCATTTATTTTCCGATAAAATATTATTTTCTAAGGAAAGCATTTTCCTTCAATACCAAACACACCCTAACTCTTCACTCCCTTTTGTTGTCATGAAGAGTCCAATTTTGACCATATCTGAATTAACTGAAAGTTTTCCTCATAGACCTACTTTATGACTTGCCACTAGCAATAGAATCTTGGAAGTTCAAATTCCAAAGAAACTTTAATTATTAAAAGTTAATGTCAGCAAATGTAGCTAAACCACATGGAATGCAACCATCAGCCATTTTCATCACTTTTAGCAGCCATATTCTCTTGCTTCCTTTTTTTTTTTTTTTTGCCTAAACTTTCATGCAGATTCCGTGGAGTTTCAGTTAGAAGTAGAATTCTTTTTTCCAACTAACTTAATTTCTCTCAACTTCCTTAGCTCATTCACTTCCCCCTTCTTCTCGTAATTTCACATGCATTTCCTCTTTAACACATTCCAAACTGTGGGCCTGAAAACACAACTTTTATGTCAACCTATTTGATTAAAATATATAGAGTTTAAGATAGAAAAAAAAGATTTTTAGACTATGTTGTCCAATGTAAGCTATGACATTTTCATAACTATAAAATCATAATATTATATTAAGGATAAAATGAGAAGTTTAAAATTAAATTATTTTTAAATATCGTAAATATATATATATATATATATATATATATATATATATATATATATATATATATATATATATATCACTTTTATTGAAACAGACCAAAAAAGAATATAAGTTTTTTTGTGAGATCTTCAAGTTCGTATAAACTTATAATATCTAAAACAATCCACATGGATAAGCATATGAGGACATCAACCACATTTTAGCACCTTTTTATTTTTCTTGTTCCAATCATTCTTGTTTAATTTCCTTCAACTGAAGATTCAGCTTTTACCTTTGCCTTGTGTCTACTTTGATTAAACTTTAAAAATAAAGTTTTCATATTTTCCAAATTTAGTAAAACGTCTTATCAACTTCCCCGAGTCATTTCCATTTGACCTCTCCGGTGCTGGTTCAGCACGTCGAGTGTTTTCATGTTCAGCTACACTCGGAGTTTTATTCTGACTTTGAAGTTGAGCAATGGCGATCTGCTGAGCTTGCAGCATCTCGAATATCAGTTGGAGGTTGACTCATCCATCTCCTATTCCGTGGTCGTTCCTTCGGCCCCCAGTACGTCGGGTCTTCCNACCACGTGATATTATGAAATTGGAGCGAGTGTACGCCTACCACGTGATATTATGAAATGGGAGCGAGTGGTACGCCTACCACGTGATATTATGAAATGGGAGCGAGTGGTACGCCTACCACGTGATATTATGAAATGGAAGCGAGTGGTACGCCTACCACGTGATATTGTGAAATGGGATCGAGTAGTACGCCTACCACGTGATATTATGAGAAATGGGATCGAGTTGCACGCCTGCAACGAGAGGAAATTGAAACAAGTGAAAGTGGTTTGTTTTCCCCTTATTCTGTGTTAGAAGAAATCAGATGTAGTTTCTTTTGTTATTCCTAATATTCCGTTTTATCTGCTACCCCATAAGCATGTTCCCCTTCCAGTTTTAATTGTTTACTTTTCGCTATTATTTTGTTGTACTTGTATATATATATCTGCACAGGTTTATCTGGTAGTCTGGTCTAGCCTCGTCACTACTACGCCGGGGTTAGGTCAGGCATTTACCAGCACATGGGGTCGGTTATGCTGATGCTACACTCTGTGCATCTTTTTGCACAGATCCAGGTGTTGGAGCAACATTTGAGTAGCAATAGCATTCTGGGAGCGAGCTTTCAGTCTAGGGACATTCGAGGTAGCCCTGCTGACGTCCGCAGGCCCGGAGTCCCTTTCTATTTTATTCAGTTTGTTATCATTTGTACCGAAGCAGACAGTTCTATGTTTCATTCAAACCTTGTATTTAGTATTCTCTAGTCGTTCGTGAGTATTGTGACACTAGTCTTGGGTAAAGGATTTTGTCAAACTTCCGCATTTCTTTCGGTTAATTATATTTGAGACTTTCGCTTTATCATATTATGTTTTGTTTTTATTAAATGGACGATAATTGCTAAAAGAAGTAAATTGAGTTGGCTTGCCTAGCTCCTATTAGTAGGCGCCATCACGACTCCCGAGGGTGGGAAATCCAGGTCGTGACAACTAACCCCTAAATCACAAACTTCCTCAAAGAGACTTGTACATTTACTTCTTCATGTATTTTTCAGACCCCACGGTATGAGATAATACTGGGTATGTTGTTGTTGTTGTTGTTGTTTCTTTACGTATTGAACCCGCTTGATAAAAATTATGGGTCCGTCACTGATCTGAAGTTGATATATGTTGCCATAAGGCACTTATTTTCCAAATAATTAACTGACGTGTTGCTTTGCGTTTCTCAGTTTTCAACTAATCTAGTAGATTTTATTTGGAGGTGTTACATGCAGGGTTACCCGTAGAAATCAAAATAATTACCCTCATTCTACCCATACAAAATAATTACGCGACCCTACCCATATAACGTTTCGGTGTGTATGTATCCTATTATAGTATATTGTTGTAGTATAACCATATATTCTATTATAGTATACTCTTACAGTATGTTGTGATACGATAGCGGTATATTGTTGGGTAACTGTGTTTAAATTCTGAGTTTGGCTGAAAAGTTTCATATTATTATATTATCGTTTCGGTATATATGTGTACTTTTATAGTATACTGTTGCAGTATAACTGTATACTTTTATAGTATATTTTGATACCGTAGCGGTATACAGTTGGGTAAATATGTTTTTGTTCAAGTTTCAGCTGAAAAATTGCATAATTTTACAATATAGCATTTTGTTAGCTCTTTTTTTAAATCTTATTTTATTTCATTTTTTCTTTGTCATTAGATTGTGTATCATATAACAAGTCCTAGTAACAATAATCCTCAGAGTTAGTTAATCGCAGTATGTGGTTAGGGACGGATGTAGCATTTCGGATACGAGTTCAACTTAACTCATAACTTTCGACACGGAGTATAGATTCATATGTAAAAACGTGTTAAAATCTCAACAAGTATTAGATTTGAACCCATAATTTTAATAGTATAATAAGTTAAATGTTAAATTCTTAAAAGCTGAACCCATTAAATATAAATCTTGGAACCACCTCTGTATATGGTTGAAGAGTTAACTTATTCATGGAGTTCATTTACGAGACTTTTTGGATCGGGGGGATCTTGATCTATGAATGCGGGAAAAAAAATACAAATAAGCTCTTGAAGCCTTCAAACAAAAACACATATGATGAAGAGATGAATAACATGCAATGTAGGAAAAAATAGGAGAGGAAAACACAAAAAGACATAAAGTAATTAATAGGAGAAAGGGAGAAAGAACCAATGGGAGAAAGGAAAAGTCAGGAAAAAGCTGGATAAAGAGGAAAACATGAGAGAGAACAAAAAAAGACAGAGAGTAATTAATGGAAAAAAGGGAATGTTAGTGGAAAGTCAGGGTAAATATTTTGGACCGAATGAGTGTGACATACATATACCCTATTTGAAAACTTATTACGAAAAATGTTCATATTTTGGTATTTACCCGACTTAAACACATTTTAGTTACAAAATATATACAATCCACATATATATACAATTAATTATATATTATACAACTTATCTACAACTTATTTATAATTTTTATACAGTATTTCTACCCAGTTATATACAACTACAATATCATACAACTTAAATACAATTTTTATACAATATTGTTCAACTTTCATACAATATTTAAATGTCATATATATATATATATATATATATATATATATATATATATATATTTTTTTTTTTTACTCCCTCTATAAATCTGATTTTTCATATAAAAAAGACTAAAAAAGAAAGTGTGATATAAGATGGAACAAATGGAATAATTTTTATACACTGACAGAGTGAAAGATTCCATAAACTATCAGGTTACTTAAAAGATGACTTAATATAACTTTACACAGAAAGTAGAATTAGTAACCTAGAAAATAAAGCATGTCACGTAGAACACACTAGTTAAAATGCTCTAGCTGTATAAAAAAATGTTATATTATCAGTGTGTATAATTTAAATCCTTTGAAATATGATACGAGGTTTGTGATCGCAGGTTGTCGGGACAAAATGATAATGCTCAAATGGCATTCATGCAAAGGTGGATAACAAGTCATTGGCAAGATTCAAGCACAATACTAAAGAAGCCATTAGTCCTTGCTGAATTTGGAAAGTCAAGCAAAGATCCAGGATTCAATCTAAATGCAAGAGATACATACATGAGTAGTGTATACAGAAACATATATAATTATGCAAAATCAGGGGGAACTATGGGAGGGAGCTTAGTATGGCAATTAGTGGCACAAGGGATGGAGAATATTGATGATGGATACTCAATTATCTTAGCACAAAATCCATCAACTGCTGGAATTATCTCTGGCCAATCACATGCCATGACAACATTAGCTCATTTGGTTAATAACTGATAGAAGTCTAAAACATAGCCATCATCCATTTTGGTACAAGACATGGAAGAAAAGCATTTCCATAGTTGCTTATATTAGATCAAATTATTCTTTAATTTAATGATGCAAGAAAATGAAGAAGAATTATGTAAGCTTATAATGCCCAATTTATTTTTAGTTACAATTGGAGAGTGTAATGCACATTTTCAGAAAAGAGAGGTTGATTAGTTTCTTGAATGTATTTTGTTCACATCTTCTGGATGAAATGAAAAGTAGTGAAGTCATAATTTATAGTTTGATTATTGTTTGTTTTGTCATTATCTGACTGGTCTTTTTCTTAAGCTGTAAATGAGCCAGTCAAATAACTTGAATCAATCACTTTCCATAAGTAAATAGGTTTAAGTTCCATTTAAGCTCATCTCAGATAATGACTTCGTTTGGAAAGACATAAAACTGTCTATTCGTAAAATCAATATCAGCATGAATAGCTGTCGAAGCGAGCTCAAAATGAACATGCTGACCCATTTGGAGTGTAGGAACTGAAACATAGTAATAAACTAATAGTGACGAAGAAAAAGTAGCTAGTACTCTTGCACATTGTATATATTATTGAATTCTGTTTTATTTCTTGAACCAAGTCTTTTTCCCTTTATTGCCCATGAGAATTGAGACTGTGTTTTAAGTGTAAAGTTGAGATCTAAAGATTCCGCGCGTTCTCATTTCAACTTTGAAACAACATTTATGTTGTAGTTACTCTCTATCTCCATGGATAAGCTTGTCATACTTCAAAATTGATTCATTAATAACTTAATCTGATCATCCTATCGGTAATCGTACAGTCATTGCTTTACTTTCAAAAAGAATTGAAGGAATGCTTTGTCCTTTTCTACGAGCGAAAAAGCTGTTTCTCATAACCAAAAATATTCTTTCAAAACCATGCTGTTATTTTCTTTTCGGGGGAAGTGTGAGTGGAGGTAGTTTAGGAAAGTAATAGAAAACAAACACAAGCAACATGGAACAGTTAGCCACTCAGCAAATCTTGGTAGCAAGATTTTCTTCAAGTTGTTTAACTGATCATACAGCAAATCAGACTCATCTTCTAAGGCATCAGGGTGACAATACCGGCAAGATAGCAGTTAAATGCTGTCATGAAAATGCACCGCCCACAATATTTTGCATTCCGGCTGAAAATTGTCCCATGCATAAGCGGTTTTCCTCGTACATTCCTGATGCATGCATATAACTGCAGAGTTTCGTCCTCTATCTTATCTACTGAATGATAGGCTTACTCGCTATATCGATCAAATATCACAAAAACACGAGTTACTACGCCTCCCACATCATACTCCCACTTCTGGAAAAAGTTGTCCAGACAATGCTGCAAAGGCCTTTTGACACAGTAAATTTTAAACTGATGAGAAGAATACAAGTAAGGCTCATATAAGAGGAAAGTCGATTCACAAAACCAAGAGCTCAAATTCTAGAAAAAGACTGAACTCTGCCATCTCTTTCATTATTTCGTATACCCATCGTTGAGAGCCAATTGCTTTTACAAATACAATTAACACGAGGCAACCCTTGTTCAACAAATTATATGAATATTTTTTAAGAATAAAAATGCCAAACAAGGAAAACAAAAACTCAGCCAAGCTATTCTACAAAAAGAGTCACTCTACAACAATCTTCGCCTACCCAGGCAAATACTGCCATGCAGCATAATATGAACAGGTTTCTCCATGGCATTGCTGGCAAAAATCTTTAATCACGTGGGATGAACAGCTCCCCAGATTGATCTGAATCAGATCGTCCGAACTCGTTTCACAAAGGGACTACATGCTAGCATCTAGAGCAAATCTAATAGAGGGGGCTGCTCTGGCTGAGACTTTGCATTACTAGACCCTGATGTTGAGGACCTCAGTTGCCCTTGATTTACCCTTCCTCTTCCCCTTCCTCTACCAACAGCAGTTGATGGAGGTGGAGCAAGCCTTGGTGCAGTCTGCTCACCCTTGTTCGAGGAAAAAATTGATCCAATATCGTTGGCTCGACCACTAGAAGCACTCATAGCTGATGGCCCCTGACTTTGTTTCATAAATCCAAGAGAATTCTGTGGGTTAAAACCCCCACTAGTGAGACTATCAGTGTGCGATGCAGTTCCTTGATTCTGTTTCAAGGGCTGAGAAGAAATTGGGGTGCTGAAAGCCCAAGAATCAAGGCCATTTGTTTGAGAGTTTAAACCATTCAGAAGAGTTGCACTATTGGCAGACACGGGTCTGTTTGCGAATGGGGCCACTGATCCATTGTTCAAAGAGTGAGAAGCAGCCGAGGAGCCACTTGGCCGGGGAGGCCAGTTAGCAAAAGGATCAATATCATCGAGAGTTGAACCCAATGCCCCCTTATTTTCTGGTTGTTTCTCAGAATTCCCAAGGATGGTAGTACCAAGTGATGAAGATCTAGGAGGCCATTCCACATCAACTGCAGGACATGAAGATGAAAGTTGCTGGTTAGATAGAGAAGATGTCATGGACGATTGTGAATGTCCAGAATTAACTTGGATCGACTGATCTGCAGTAGTAGACTGAGCAGGCAATGTTGTAGAAGACTGGATGGTGGTTGAAGGTCCCCTTGCAGGAACCCAGTCTTCGTCCCATGATGGGCTGCGTTTTGTAATAGGCTGAGAATTCGCACTTGTTTTATTCACTTGTCTGGGCATCTGACTGTCAACTGTTGGAGATGATTTTATATTTACTGCTGGATTTCCAGAGTCACTCAGTGTCACTCCTCGTTTCTCTTCTATTTTCCTGTATCCCAAGAAATTGAAAAAAAAAACAGAAATAAATGGAGATGATACAAAATTTAAAACCTGATGCACTAGAAAGTTCTCTCAAATGGAAGTCTATAAGTATACATTACAGCATACCATTTCTTAAACATGTAGAACTGCTTTTTCTTTTGTTTTCTCCTTTACTTTTATATTTCTTTTAATCCTTTTTTTTTGTGTATATGTGTGTGCGTGTAGGGGGGTCGTAGTGCTGCCGTGTGCCCATGTCAAAAGTTCTCAATTAACCAAAAGCAAGACTGAAGCACAAAAGTTTTGCAGTTGGTATCCTACTAATCATGAAACAACTGAAGAGAACAAGAACACACAGGCTACCAGTAGTTTCATCAATGTTTTTAGCATCTGCAAGTTCCAGAATCCCTCTTTCAAGTGTGTACATGGGGGGGGGGGGGGGGGGTATGAGTATTAGCGGCTGATCGTAAATTGTATTACCTGAGAATATCCTTCACAAAAGCCATATATTTTGCAAACTGCTGAACATTTAATTGTTGAGCAATGAGAAGTGGCATGAGAAGAGGAAGGACATGCTCTGCCACAAATTCTATCCCATTCTGAGGGGAAAAAAATTAGGTAAAAGCAAAGCAATCAGTTAGATACTATTGGTGTAAGCACCAGCAATCAAGTTGGCCAAGATAGCATATACCTTCTTCAAGATAGAGTTGGCTACCCCAAGGGTACACATAAGAGTTGGTGCAGAACGATCAACTGCAGTACAGCGTTGGATCGTCTGTAAGATCTCTAGAACAGCAGGCTTGTCTAGCGTGTGAACCATATCCCCCAAACATAACAATGCATTGACCCTCACCTGCAAAGAGAAAAAGAATTATTGCGTGTCTATTAATGTTCAACTTGGTCAACCAACCAAAAAGAAGGGCCTAGCTTATCAACAATCAGTTACACTGGAAAACGAACTTATGTATCAAGAAAGAATGATTAGGTATGTTCACAAGGTTAAAAACAAATGTGACCCAAAAAATTTAGGGATATTGACGTGCCAAAGCAATTTTCATCCTACCAAAAAAAGCAGTCTTTTGCTCTGAAAGGATGAAATTTACGATGAGAATATCAATTGCCCAATATTCAGGAGTTTGTAATGTTTCAATTCACAGTCACAACTCACAAGACTTTTGAGTAACTCATGCAATAACATTCCTGCACAGAATAATGACTACCTACCGCAGCAACAGTTGTTTTCAGTGCCAAACCATGAACACGAGGCATGATTGCCTGTTTTACTAACTGCAAAAAAAATAAAAAATAAGCATTTTCAAATTCAAATATAAATCAATTCCTAGTCTAATAGCAGTGATACTAGTTCTCCAGAACTTAAGATCATATTCGTTCACATCCAAGCATTAATCTCTCCCCTAACACGTATGCAGGTTACATCAATATTTGACAAAGAGAAATAAACCTCATCTGCAGGTTATTCAATGTTTGACAAAGAGAAATAGACCTCATTGTGTCACAGGAAACTAGTGTCAAGTGGTCAACTAAAATTAAGCTTAGCATACACACATACGAATCAACTGTGAACAATCTTCAAAAGTCGAAGTGACGTTCATTAACTCCACAAATAGAAGACTATGATTTACCCAATAAAGTGTCAATATTTATCTTAAATCTTGATTGGTTAACAAGATAATTCATTCCAAGGAGTTACAATCAGATAAAACCATTTTTATACAGCTTTTTGTGCAGAATCAAACCGTGTAATTAACAAAAGGAAAATAGAGCATACTGTGAACTCAAACAGCAACATTATTTTTCAAATTACATAGAACGGTTGAGATGTCATTTTTTGGTTTTCTTGTTAATCCACTAGCCACATTTATAAAGGTCAGTCACTTTTAATATTACTTTCTACATAAATGGTTAGAGGCCACGAAAAGGCTACACCATTGCAACATAATAAATGTATACTTCCAAACTACAACTTAGATTCCGAAGCTGATAATTCAATAAATGTTTTTTCTACAACCTTCTTAAAAGGGAGAAGAAATGGCACATACTATCTTCTATAGAGTGCCTCCCACGACATCACTTAGCAAATGTTCTGATTTTGATATAACCTCTCCATTTTAGGATTTGTCCTCATACCTTTCTTTTCTATTAACAAAATCACTTATCAAATGAGTATAAACCTAAAGAGAATTTGCAAAGAAAAATCTGGTTCAATTTTGAATGAATTGTATCTGCATTTCATATTCTACCGCATCATCAATGCAAAGAACGTGTAGATTACAGGCTGGCTACAATGCCATAGCCCAAGATCCAATCTCATTTTTTCTTCCCAGTCCTTAAAAATGACATCATTCTGTCATTGATCTTGACAGAAAGTATTCTCTGCAAGTAGCTCACAAATTTCCACCCCTATATCAGAAACTGAGTAAACATGTCTCCAAACACACTGCATCCCTCTCACCTATTTTCCCTTCATCTCGGCACTCACATTCTTTATCAAGTTAGAGCTGCCTGAAGATCTTCATCAGTGATGAAACTTCATTAAGGAACTTTCATTAGGAGGATCAGATTATACAACATTTTGTCCTTTCCTTTTCTTGGTAAAACCAGTGAACTTGATATAAACGGCCATTAGTTTTAATTGAGCCAACAACTGATGTGACAATTAGAAATAATAAAGGACACCAATTACCTGAACGTCAAGTTGCTTAGCCAGTGGTACAGTCTTTTTCAGGACTTCCTCTTGCAAACGTGGATCAGTATCATCATAAGCTCGGACAAGCATGGGCAGGACATGTGAGATTAAGTGGTCCTGACTAGCCTACAGATGAGAAGATGCTATAAGAGATAAAGCAATGATAATAAACAAGCACCAAGTATATGTCAACTTGCAAAGATTATCGGAAGGTGGAGAAATTCCCTACAGTATTTCTGGGTCTACCATTGGGGGCAAGACAAAATGGTACATTGATGTGGCAAGAATTAATTGAGATGTAAGAAGAAATTGATGCCTTGGGAAAGCGGTATTTATCTCTTTGGGGGGTGTTGATTTTGGTGAACCATGTGTTGGATGGTATACCAACATATCTCATGTCTTGCTTCTAATCCCTACAAATATTGTGAAGCAACTTAACAAAAGATCTGACTTTTATGGGAAGGTGGGAGTGTTAACAGGAGATACCATTTAGTAAAATGGTCGACAGTCATTCAGGATAAAAAGGTTGGAGGCATGGGATGGGAGTCAGAAATCTGAAATTGCACAACAAGAGTTTGCTATATAAATGGCATTGGAGGTGCAACAATGGAATAGAAGGATTGAGGAAGAAGGTAGCAACTGTTAAATATGGGTTGGAATCTTCATGGTGTACTAAGCTGGTGAAGGAACCTTATGGAGTAGATTTGTGGAGGCAAATAACAACTTGTAGGGATGAATTTAATGCTCATACAAGTCTGAAAATTGGATATGGAAGAATGGTCAGATTTAGGTGGATAAATGGTTGGAAAAATACTCATTTAAGGGATATAATTTTAGATTTGTATAATTTGGCCACTGATAGAACATGTAGTGTAGCAAGCTGCTATTCTAAAGGCAGTTGGAATCTTCTTTTTAGAAGAAAATTAAATGATTGGGAAATTGGAAAAGTGAGCAGCTTACTACAAAAATAAAATGCTGTCTTTTAGTTGAAGGAGAAGAAGATCGCTTATTCTGGGAAGGCAGCAGTGACGGAGTATTTTCAGTTAAGTCCTCCTTTAAATTACTTTTAAGACAAGATGATTCAGGGAAACGTAACTGGCCATGGAAGCTTATTTGAAAAACAAGAGCTCCTCCGAAAGTTGCTTGTTTTGGGTGGATTGCAGCAAGTGATTCTTGCCTCACTCAAGATAATTTGCAAAGGAGAGTAATCTGTAGTAGATGTAGCATGTTCAGACAGGCGGCGGAATCAGTCAATCATCTTTTTATTCATTGCAATGTTGTTTGGCAGATATGGTGCATGTTTCTAAATCTCTGTGGCATTCAATCGGGTGATGCCAAGAAATTTGGAGCAGCTGCTCAATTGCAGGCTGGGATAGAAGCCTAACAATAGGTGCAGATAACTATGGAGATCTATTCCGTTGCGTATAATAATTATATGGGCTATCCGGGTAGACAGGAACAATAGGACTTTCGAAAGGCGAAAGATTGTATTTCCCATATCAAATTTAGATGCATTCAGAATTTGTACTGCTGGAGTAACAGATATTTAGCAAGTGAGTTTGCAGATATTTTGGCTCTTCTGGACTCCTTACAGGCTTAGAAGTAGGGGATCAGACATCTTTGTACTGATCAGTAGGTCTTGGTACTATTTGAATTAATAAAATTTTACCTTTCATCAAAAAGAAGAAAAAAAACACCAGGTAGGCAAGTATTCAACAAACAAACGAGTAAGAATGAGAAACTAGAAAAGTCTTACGTTGCCTCACTTCAAACAAGGCCTAAGTTAAGCTTTTGTCACTGTCAACAGTGAAAATCTATAGTATTCCGCTTCTTCATAGACAAGCTTGGTTATCTTTTCCTTTTTCCTTTTTCCTTTTTTTCCCCTTCCTCTTCTTAGGTGTTTAGGAAGCATCGTTATTACAAGTTTGAATATATGTATTGCAATAGTTAAAAAGTGGTCAGGTTAAAAACAATTAAAAGAACAACCAAAAGGTCAACAGCTACTTTCTTACCTTGTTGATAATAAGATCTGCATGCTTAACTAGTAGCAATAATGTTTCACCTGCTGCGCTGCTTAGGACAGGAACAAGAGCTGGCAGGGTTGACATCTCAAAATCACTTTTATCCTGCAATGAACCACTCAATCAGTCATACAACACAAAATTGATTGATAATACATGTAGGTAATCACATTGCGACAGCTTATAAAGATCAGTCCTGATAATTCACCCAGAAATATAATGATTAATCCTTGTACTGCTGTACAAATCAATTTTAAAGATTCAATAACAGAAAAGTGAACAATAAGAGACAAACAAATTGACATGAATAAGCAATATTACATACATAACTTTGAAGCATGTTCTGGAATACACATTGGTACAAGGAAAAGACAGTACAAGCAAAGATCAAACATTAGGAGATTCTATTATAAGATGAGCTATGGAGACATATAAACAAAGATGAGTACATAGGCTACAATGTTTCACCAAGGATAATTTACAAGGTTTTACATGAAATTATCGTTGAAGATGTCAAGCTGAGATGGACAGTGCAGTCAATGAGCTGGGAATGAATCAAAGCTGTTACGTAGTGCATTGTACCAGTTAGTTAGTTAGTTGAGAGAGCTAAGCTGACATGTACAGAAAATATGTAGGAGCTGTGATGCTTTGTGAATGACAATCAACAACAACAACAACAACCCAGTATAATCCCACTTAGTGGGGTCTGGGGAGGGTAGTGTGTACGCAGACCTTACCCCTACCCTGGGGTAGGGAGGCTGTTTCCAAATAGACCCTCGACATCCTTCCCTCCAAGAACTTCCCACCTTGCTCTTGGGGAGACTCGAACTCACAACCACTCGGTTGGAAGTGGAGGTTGCTTGCCATCAGAGCAACCCCTCTTGTCCTTGTGAATGACAATCGAGTAGATTAAATTAGGTCGGCTGGCGAGTTGAGATTATTTTGTATATATAACTCAATCAGTCGAGGTATGTTAGCTCATAGCTGTTATAGGGTCAAGCGTTTTTTTCATTTCCAGAATTTAGGCAGCAAAAGTTAGTTTCGATTCTCTCAAGATTTCCTCTCAAATTCATCTACTACATTTCCATTATTGAGAGTGCTTCGATTGTGATAAATAATACACACTGTTTCTATCCATGATAAATTGTTCTAGTCGTTGATAACACACATAACATGCTTCTTTCAGTTTCAGAAAAGTTTCTCGTCGTCATACTTTTCTGCTTCACAGCCTAAATAGCATTCTAAGTCACTAAACATGTCCAGTGATGAACTCGTGTGAATCCATGGTAATGTTTGCTTCGAAATTGAGACTACAACACCACCACCTTATTAAATGACCCTAAATCGCATACAGATTGCAAGAAGATTGAAAAATGAGGTTATGCTATTTAACCATAGACTCAAAACATAATAATACTAATTGGCGGAATTTGGATTTGGATTAAAAAACTAATCAAGCTACCAGCTACACATATCAGATAAACATGGTGAAGCAGACAATACCTGAGATTCTGCAATAGTCAGAACCATGGGAAGAATCATGGGTTGCATTACCACATTCCGGAGCTCAGCACATAGTGGAGGAAGAACCTGCATCATAATACAAATATGATAAGTTCTCCAACCATTTAGAATTGCAAAAGTAATTAACAGAGTACTTGAGCAACAGAAGAGCACATAATTGATTTATCAACTTCTGCGGCAATGAGAGATCACAAGTTCTGAACATTAACGCTGATGATATTTGAGGCACTCTCTGGAGACACGTTAACATGATAAAAAGCATTATCTACCCCGTGAATAATGTTCCTAACATCGAGGAGTTGGCAGACATTCTATGTTGCAACATAGGCACCTCGCCTACCACATATCTAGGACTACCATTGGAGCCAAATTCAAATCTAATGAAGTTTGGAGTGGTGTGCTGGAAAAGTTTGAGAAAAGGCTTGCAACATGGCAGATGCAATACCTCTCCATGGGTGGCAGATTAACCCTCATTAACAGTGTCCTAGATAGCCTCCCCACCTACCATATGTCATTGTTCCCAATACCAAGCTCAGTTCTAAAGCAGATGGATAAACTTAGGAGAAAATTCTTATGGGAGGGTTGCAGCACCACACATTAGTTCCCACTAGTAAAATGGTCTAAAATAATTCAGCCAAGATATCAAGGAGGCTTGGGTTTTAGAGATTTATACTTGCACAGCAAAGCAATGATATTGAAGTGGCTGTGGATGTATGGGCAAGAGGGACCTGGACTCTGGAAGAACATCATTGATGCTAAGTATGGGCAACATAATCACTGGTGTACAAAGAAAATAAGCACTCCTTATGGTGTTGGCCTTTGGAAGAATATCAGCAAGCACTGGGATGAGTTCTTTCAAAATATAACCTTCAAGGTTGGGAAAGGAGATCATGTTAAATTCTGGAAGGACAAGTGGCATGGAGATAATGCACTGATGGATATATATCCCAATTTATACCAGATTGCACTCAGCAAGGAATCCACTGTTGCTCAGAACAGAGAAAATCGCACATGGTGCCCCTGTTCAGAAGGAACCTACAGGACTGGGAGACCTACTAACTATGTTCAACTCTTTAGAAGGCCACATCAGTGATTACCAGCAGCTGCTAGCCAGACAAACACTCTAAGAGGGGCAAATACACAGTCCAAGATGGATACAAACACTATTGTTTCCAGAATGGTATGACAGATAACTGGCCTTGGAAACATATCGGGAGAACTAAGGCGCCTACCAAGGTGAACTGCTTCACCAGGATAGCTATAAAGGGGGTATGTCTCACTAAAGACAACTTAAGCAAGAGGAACATTATACTTCTTAAAAGATGTTACATGTGTCAACAAAATTCAGAAAGTGTCAATCATCTTTTCCTCCATTGCTCAGTTGCAAGTGAAATCGGGACTCTCTTCTTCTCTATTTTTGGTCTGGAATGGGTTATGCCTCAGACAATAAAGCAAGCATATGAAAGCTGGTGTTTTTGGAGAGTTGACAAAGCCATCAAGAGGATCTGGAGAACGGTTCCAGCAGTAAATTTTTTGGTGTTTTTGGACAGAAAGAAATCAGAGGTGTTTTGATGGCATCTCAACTCCAACCTACTCCCTCAAGACTATTCTGGATTTATCTTTCCCCTGTAACTAGTGCAGATCACTTTGTGGATTTCATTAGCTCCCTGTTCTTAGCATAGATTTTTGTACTGGAGCTAGTTATCTTCTACCATTTTGTACTTTTTGCATCTTCTTGATGCCTATTAATGAATCACTCTTACTTCATCAAAAAAAAAACAAAATTGATTTATCAAATAAAAAATGACTTATAAACAGGGATGACCTCCAAACCTTATAACGCAGTACACGGGAATCAAAATCTTTCCACATGTCAGACAATGCCTTTAGAAACTCAGACTTCTGCATGTTATCTCTTTCCTACAAAATGAGAAGTGTTCCTATCAATACTGAGCTTCAAATCATTTTGTAACATTGTACTGTTGCTAAACATTATAGCATATATTCCTGCAAGCATAATCAAGCTAAAATATGAATCCATACAAGCATGTGATCCAGGAAGCGAAGAGCACGCAACCTAGTGTCGTCGCGGAAAAAAGATGAACCTGTAGAGAAAAGAAATAACTTTTAGATGAAATTTAAGTTCTTGAAGCATAAGCTCATTCAAGTACGTAGATGAATAGCTATATAAACAGAAGGACTGTGAAACTACACTTCTCAACCACATTTGTCTTCTAAGATCAATAACACTTCTAAGACTTAAACCCCCTTTTGGTTTCCATTGTATTAATGAACTGTGACATTAATTCAAATTGATCATTAAAAGTTTAGAGATAAACAATCTTTATCCAAGAAAAAAAAAAGTTTAGAGATAAACAACCCCCTTTATGCAATCTATTCACAATATTCCGACATGATAAACGGTACATAGATGTGAATGGATGAAGACTAACATGATCATATTCCACTTTGCGACATGCTTCCAGAAAACTACGCAAAGCCAACAAGGAACACAACAGAAAAACAAGGAAACTGATACAACAAATAAAAACTATTTTCTGAATTTTCAAGGTTTTTTTAATAAGGAAAATAATCAAGGTTTTCTGACTGTGGTTCCTATAATTATCTTTTTCTCTCTTTCTTCTTTTTTTTTTTTTGAGATGATAACAGTTTGCTATATTCAAAAGCACAAAGGCTGTGCATGCCATAATTACATAGGGAATAACCAAAAATATACATCAATTTATCTATCTTCTTACAAAGACCCAAGGACATCTATTGTAGCTTCTGAGTCCTCTATGTATTCAAGTTTACACCAAAAATGAAAAAGCATTAGGCAATTCATTTTAATCTTCTGAATTGAGTTAGCATTGTGATGATAGGCTATAATTTACTGCACTTTAATTGAGTTTGAGCTTTAATCGCTAGTGTTTTGCACTAATTGTATGTTTTATGCCTTGTAGGAGTGATTCCGAGCTATATAGATGTTATGGAATGAATTCAAGTGATTTGGAGCTTTAAAGTTTGAGTAAAAGTTCAAGGAATTAAGCCGGGATCGTGTTTGGGGGTCAACGGATGATAGTTAGAGCGAACGAAGACTCCAGCAGGCAGATTGCGCACTGTCTAGTAAAATAGACATAACTTTTTGCTCAGAACTCCATTTTGGCTCCACAATATATGGTTGGAAAGCTAACTCAAAGGGCTACAACTTTCATGTTTTACGTTATTCCAAATTCGGAACGGAACAGGGTGAAAAGTGCGCGCCCAGATGCGCGGCCGCGCTAGTTTTAGCGAGCCCAGAAACAGAAAGTCAGCCAATTAGCACGCCTAGATGCGCGGTCAAATGTGTTGCAGCGCTAGTTAAGCCCGAGAAAAGTGTCCTTTTTCACATTGGAGAAGGTATAATTGTTTGGGCCTAACCCTACTTGGTATATATACATAGGAGAACGTTTTTTAGAGCAATTTTTGACCAAGGAAGAGCACAGAGCCGCCGTGGAGGCCGGGTTTCATCTTTTCTTCCACCAACTTAGTAATTTTTATGTTTCTTTGTATGATTTGTTGTTTTGCTACCATGTCTATGTGGAGCTAAACTTCACGTTCTAGGGTTGTGGTTCTTTCATGACTATTGTTATTCGGATATTGATTTTGATTTCTTAGTTTATCATATTGGTTTATTTATTCAATCCTGCACTTAATTATTTGATTGCTTGATCACCAATTGAATACTATCTACGAATCTAGAATTGAACTCGAAAGTGGGAATTCTAGATTGCATATAGGATTGAGTAGAGCAAGTTCTTGAACCTGGGCCTCGGGGAACGGATTCGCGGTTAGGATAGACATATACCTAATTGCCTTGCTTGGTTGATTTACAGGAATTATAAATGCGTTCTTGTTGATTCTAATTCCATAGACATATAGGCGTTAGGTTAGCTTGAATAGGTGAGTAAGAACTCGACAGATTCTTATGAGCAATATTAACCCCGTCAACCAATAAACTAGATAAATTGGTTAGTCAATTCAATTGAAGAATAGAATAGGAATGTTAGATAGCCCATAACCCTAGATCGTTTTCATTACGTTGATATCATATAAATCTGCTCTTTCTCTGTCCAAAGTTCATTATTTGTTTTTGTTTATTTAAATTAGTTTAGAATCAAATATTTCTAGGTTTAATTCTTGTTTAGATAATTAGGATAGTCTAATTTAGTTAATAGTTAATCACAAGTCCTCGTGGGATCGACATCCGACTTTTAGTCACTTTATTACTTGACGACCGCGTATACTTGCGTGTGCGTTTGGCTGCAACACATTGTCTTCAAAACATCTTGAATTCCTCTCATTCCAAAGCGTCCACCATATGCATGCAGGAATCATACCCTATCTCTTCTTGTCACTTACAGATCTTCTCCCCTTGTTCCAACATGACAACATTTCCATGGTGCTGTTGGGCAATGACCCATTGAATCCCTGTGAGTGCTATAAATATGTTCCAAACCTGAACAGTAACCGAACAGTGCAGAAAAAGGTGACTGTTGGTTTCCTCCTCCCTTCCGCATAGGTGACATCTAGAGCACAAAGATATTCCCTTCTCCTCAAATTATCATGTGTTAGACAAGCGTTTCTAGCAACCAACCAAACAAAACAAGCCACTTTGTAGGGTATTCTTACTTTCCATATGTGTTTCCAGGGCCAAAGATCAATCACAATATTAGTTTGATTAAGCATATGATAGGAAGACTTGACTGAGAACCTTCCTGAGCTGTGCCCCAACCACCACACCTTGTCTACGTCCTGATTGACCCCAGTGAATTNGGTTGTGGTTCTTTCATGACTATTGTTATTCGGATATTGATTTTGATTTCTTAGTTTATCATATTGGTTTATTTATTCAATCCTGCACTTAATTATTTGATTGCTTGATCACCAATTGAACACTATCTACGAATCTAGAATTGAACTCGAAAGTGGAAATTCTAGATTGCATATAGGATTGAGTAGAGCAAGTTCTTGAACCTGGGCCTCGGGGAACGGATTCGCGGTTAGGATAGACATATACCTAATTGCCTTGCTTGGTTGATTTACAGGAATTATAAATGCGTTCTTGTTGATTCTAATTCCATAGACATATAGGCGTTAGGTTAGCTTGAATAGGCGAGTAAGAACTCGACAGATTCTTATGAGCAATATTAAACCCTGTCAACCAATAAACTAGATAAATTGGTTAGTCAATTCAATTGAAGAATAGAATAGGAATGTTAGATAGCCCATAACCCTAGATCGTTTTCATTACATTGATATCATAAAAATCTGCTCTTTCTCTGTCCAAAGTTCATTATTTGTTTTTATTTATTTTAATTAGTTTAGAATCAAATATTTCTAGGTTTAATTCTTGTTTAGATAATTAGGATAGTCTAATTTAGTTAATAGTTAATCACAAGTCCTCGTGGGATCGACATCCGACTTTTACTCACTTTATTACTTGACGACCACGTATACTTGCGTGTGCGTTTGGCCGCAACAAGTTTTTGGCGCCGTTGCCGGGGACTTAGAAATTAACTATTCTACTAGATTGGATTTTTACTTTTTGCCTATTCAAGTTTTTATTTTTTTATTTTTGACTTAGTTTAATATTTTATTATCTTTGTTGACATGCATCTTGGAATGAGAATTGGTTAAATATTGGTTATTCTTATTATAGTGATCCTTGTCCATATTGTGGAGGATCACACTTGTGGCAAAATTGTGCATCTCAATTTGATGTGTGGAATTTTTGTAATATGTGTGGTGGTCAAGGTGGCCATTGGGATGGTTGTCTAATTCTTATTATCCTTCTCAGAGTTCTTATTATAATGTTTCTAATAATGTTTATGAGTTTGATAGGAGCAAGGAAGTGGAGGATATGGAAAGCATGGCTCATATTATGGACATGATGAGGCAAGTAGTCGAGCTACAAGATGAAAATCGAAAGGCTGCACAAAGAATTAGTGCAGCAATCATGAGAATGAAGGCCGAGACGGAGGAAGTGGCTGAAGAGAGCGAGTTCCCACCAGAAAATAATTTTGAAGAAGCAGATATAGTGAGCCAATCTTGGCTAGAGGAACAAGCTCAACTTATAAAATCCCATGAGTTTCTCCGTGATGGTCTTTCAAATATGACAGAACAACTAATAGAAGCAAGAACTGAGCTCAGGCAAGAGATAGACCAATTTGGCTCAGATATCCATGACTTGCATGCTCAATTGAATAAAAAGGTTGAGGCGTCTGATGCCCTACAACCAATTTTTGTGGATACTGGCCATCTTGTGGAGCGGAAAGAGGAATTCCAACTATTCGACCAAAATATTATTAATGATGCCAAGGTTGACGAAGAGCTCAAAATTGAGGATGTCAAAAGTAATGCAATTTTGGAGTTGGAGCGTATTGGACCTCATTCTAAACACTTTTCAACATTATGTTTGGTTGGTGACATGGAAATTGATCCATTCGAGCATATGGAGGAGTCAATAGATGAGGAACTAAGTGTTTATATTCTGAAATTTGCCACACCAAGGAAACAAAACGACATTCCTCACTTAAAGGCCAAGAAGTGCAAGATGCGATACCTACTACTTGGGTTCTTTATTTTTACACCACCGCCCCATGAACGTGACAGAAAATTTGATGCAAATTGGGGGCGCAATTTATATCCTCAAAGTGGAAGGAAAAGTGATGAAAGTGTTGGCGTCGTGCTGCGACGTTAAATCAAGCGCTTGTTGGGAGGCAACCCAATTTCATTTTTTTTTTTTTGTTTTGTTTATTTTTTTTTATATTTTATTGTGTTACATTTTTTATTGTATTTTTTTTTGTAGTATTATTTTTGTGTTTTGTAGGAGTACGAGCATGGAATCAAAGCCAAGAGGCATGGGCAAAAGCGAGCAGGTGGTTGAAACTAAGTGTGACCTACCCGCATAAGGGATCGTACAGGGAGAAGTCTGAGTATCCCGTGAGCTGCTAATTCTTCGGCCTTTGGCCTACCATGGAGTCTCTTTTACCCTCTTGTTATTTTTAGTGTGCATTGAGGACATTGCACAATTTTAAGTGTGGGGTGAGGAGATTGTCTGGGTGATTTTCTGTGCTATGTTAGCTTAGTTATAGTACTCGTTCTTAGTGTAGTAATTTTTTTTTTAAAAAAAAAACTAAAAAACGAAAAGAAAAAAAATTTGAAAGATTTGGACTTTTCCCGACGATGGATCTCCTAGACAGTTTTCTTGAGGGATTAAAGTCTAAAAAATCCAAAAATATGTCTTTTATTTTCTTTAGGTAGTAATAATCCCCCGTGGTTTTTCTTTGTGCCTCGGTTCTTTTCCATGGGATGTAGTTTGAACCGGCTAATAGTATTTTTTTTATATTTTTAGAGTAGATTAGAATTTAGGGAATAAATGGAGGAAGAATGATGAACCTAGGCGCCCTTGACTTGTTTGATAGTAGCATATTTAGGCTTTGGCATGTATAGTATCTTCCCTATGATTTGAAATTATTGATGATGCCTTGCTTAGTTGGATAGCATGTCTTGTGATGCCTATGTCTCATTTTCTTGACTTATGTTCACTTTGTGCTTAATGCTTAATATCTCGTGGCTCTGTGAATACTTGCATTTGTTTGAGAGTCGAAATGAGACCGTTCTTAGTGAGTCATGTGCCATGTGTGGTGAGGTTTTTGTATAGTCTATGTATTGTACTTGTATCTAGAACTTGCTTGGTATGTGAGTTGAAGCGAAATTTTAGGTGATGCTCGGTTTGAAAAATAATTTTAGGCTTTCTTTGATCTTTTTGAGCTTAATTGCTTACCACAAATAAAATTTATCCCTAGTCAACCCTTTTGAGTCTATAGACTTTTATTTGGTACCCACATTACAAGACTATACCCTTTTTATTCTTAATTGACATTGTTTTGATCCCTTTTCCTCTTAAAACACTTTAATTGTGAGATGAGCGCTAAAAGAAGTAAGAAGGAACTAAGTGAGGGGTGGCTTTTGAGTGGAACCAATAAAAGGAAGAAAGGTGCACTTGTTTTGTAAAATAATACACCATTAGCAGAAATTGAAGAAAAAAAAAAGAATAATCTGAAAAAAAAAAATAGAGATGAATAAATTGTTGTCTTGTTCCTACTAGTGGGTATGAATTAATGTAGTGCTTAAAGAAAGAGGGAACATTGTTGGGAGTGATTTTAGTTGTGAAATTGAAGTTGGGATTGAAGAATTTGCGCTTAAAGTTGACTATGTGGTGTGTTAAAGTGCTTAGGAGGGTTAGTCACTATTCCTAAATATATCCTACCCGTCCCTTAGCCCACATTACAACCATGAAAAAGTCCTAATTGATTTTAGATCGAGTGAGCCTACATTAGTAGAGATTTACATTATGGGCAAGCCTATGGTACCAATTACATGCATGTGACTTCTTTTGTGAGGGTGAGCGATATTTTCTTTGATATATATGAGTCCTTAAAATATATTTGATCATGAGATTCGAATGTGTGGATTCAACTACTCTCTTGCCTTGGTTGTGAGGGCACATGGTTTCACGAAGGATAGGTAACATTATTAGACTTCTCTAGGATGTTGGGTGTTCAAGCCATGAGTGCATTGTGACATTGAGTCGGTTTTTTGAGGTCTANCTCTTCTTTCTTTGTTGCCTTGCCATAGAAATTTTCTCCTTAAAGCATCCATTCTCCTTTCAACTTTTGGAGGGATAGGGAACAAAGACATCATATAAGTAGGAAGGGCATCCAGTACACTATTGATAAGTACTAGCCTGCCTCCTAAAGAGAGATATTGACTTTTCCACCTTGCTAGTTCTTTTCGCATTTCTCCAAGACCCCATTCCATATATCAATGGATCTACACTTAGCCCCCAAAGGCATACCAAGATAAATAGTTGGAAAAACACCAATTTCACCACCAAGAATCCCCGCGAGTTGCTCAATCTGCCGAGGTTCATTAACCGGGCAAATTAGGCTTTTCCCCCAGTTAATATGAAGCCCTAATATGCCTTCAAAGATTGTAAGAATAACTCTCAGCATCCTTATCTGATCTATCTCAGCATCACAAAGAATAATGGCATCATCTGCGTAGAGGAGATGTGATATCTCCAGACTTCTGTCTGTTGTTTAGCCTGAAACCCCTGATCCAATTATTCTGTTGCGCTGTGTGGAGCATGTTGTTCAATCCCTCCATAGCTATAATGAACAAAAAAGGGGACAGGGGATCCCCTTGCCTCAATCCCCTAGCCGTTAACCAACACTGAAAATCTGGCAGTGCTAATACAAAATCTGATCCAATTGGTCCATTTTGTACCAAAACCCATCTGTCTCAGCATGTTTATTAAGAAGTCCCAATTAACGTGGTCAAAAGCTTTTTCTATATCTAACTTGCACAAGATTCCTGGCTTCTTCTCCTTCAATCTAGAGTCAACACATTCATTAGCAATAAGAGCAGCATCCATGATTTGCCTTCCTTTAATAAAAAGCCATTTGGTGTTTGCCAATCAGCTTAGAGATCACTACTTTAAGTCTTTCTGCCAAAAGTTTAGAGATAATTTTATACACACTACCTATCAGACTGATAGGCCTGTAATCCTTTAATTCTTTTGCCCCATTTTTCTTTGGAATCAAAGCAATGTAGCTAGCATTTAGGCTCTTTTCAAAGAACTCCTGGCTGTGAAAATTCTGAATAGCTTGCAATATGTCTCCTTTAATGATATCCCAACAATTGGAATAGAAACCCATAGTAAAACCATCAGGACCTGGGCTTTTATCAATAGCACAGAGTTTGAGGCAGTCATGCACCTCTTGTTCCCCAAAAGGTCTTTGAAGCCATTCTTTTTCTTCATCAGTGATTGCAGGACCGTCCACCATGTTAAAGTTTGGTCTCCAGAATTCAGACTCCATAAAAAGATGCTGATAAAACCTTACTATCTCTTCTTTAATAGCAGCAGGCTCTTCTAGTGTTACACCATTAACCACTAGTTGATCTATGTTGTTGTACCTCTTATGTGCATTTGCTGTCCTCTGAAAGAATTTAGTATTTTTATCTCCCTCTTTCAACCACAAGGCCCTAGACCTTTGCCTCCAAGCAATCTCCTCATTTTTTGCCACCTCTTCAAATTCCATGAACAAGTTGGCTTTCAATAAAACTTCCTCTTCATTCAAGTTTCTCTGCTCCTGAATTGTATCCAACTCTGAAATCTGATTAAGGATATTGATCTTGATGGACTCCAAATTTCCATGCTTTGATAGATTCCACTCCTTTAACTTCCCTTTTAAAGCTTTGAGTTNATCGATTTTGATAAGAGAGCAAGGGCCTCTTTTTCGCATCCCTGAAAATCTACTCCAAATTTGTTGCTCAGGCGAATTATATTGCTGTGCACCCACAACGTTGCATCCATCTCTTCGTCAACAGGTTGAACATCGATTGGTTCTGCATTCTCTAACACCCATGGTTGCTCTTCAGAAACTTCAATTATCTGCATATTAGATGATTGTTGTCCTCTTTGTTGGTTGTGAATTCCTTCTGTATTGTTCTGTTCCAGCATAATCACTCCTTCGTTTTGTTCTGCTCCATTCTCTAGGCAATTGAGAAAGGCCACCTGTTTAGGAGAGTTTTCGATAGCTTTAAAGCTAGAAATACTCGAACCTTCTGATGTGGATCGACTGTAATTGACTTCTAATTCCAGGAGCATTGGGTCAAGGTCTTTTAAAATAGCTGGTGACTCTTGGGCTCTATTTAAAAGCAAAGGATCTGTTGGCCCATAACAGTTAATGGGCCTATAACCCAAATCCTTATTAATAACAACTATTGGGACCAAGGCAGCCTGTTTGTCCCTAGCACGTGCCTCCTCACGTGTCAACAGATTTGAGTCCTGTTTTAATTGATAAGTGGGCCCTGAATCTATATATTTTACAAAGAAAAAATAAAACCAACAAGAAAGATAAAGAGAATGGATTGGTCACAGTGTATACACCTCACGAGAAATAAAAGAAATGACAATACTTACTTGTAAAACCCATGGCAGTTGGTCTCAGAGCCTCAGTTGCAGAAAGCATGTTCTGCAAGTCCGGAACTAGTTCTTGTGGAATAGACGAGAAAGCTTCGCTGGATAGGTAATTCAAATTATTCATGTACTGCAAGAAAGTTGTACAAGGACCACTATTATCAAAAGAAACCTAAAATAAGAGTAACAACAAGGTACAAAAGATGTTCACTCCGTAAAAATGTCTTGGTCGAGTTACAACTGTTGCTAGTTAGGGTTGAGAGGATGATCGCAGAAACTCAAGCTCACAAGTTATTCAACACCAATAACTTCACCATACTTTCTCCCCAAGAGAATATATAAGTTCATCAGCAGCTTAAAACATACATAAGAACACACCTACTTTGTTCGGCCTAGATCACTAAGTCAATTTATTACAAAATGGCAAGATAAATTCAGACATATACCTTGATGCTACATGTAAAGTTTTAGAATGTGATCAGAGTGACATTTATATTTCAAGTACTTTCCAGGGCAAAGCCCAATGTTCCAAGTTATAGCACAAATGAATATGACAAAGACTACGAACACAAGATTGAACGAGCTAAACTTCTTCCCTCTCCTCACTACTTGCCAAAACTCAACTTGTCCCTTCTTCCTTATGTTGTAGTAAAGCCTCAATCGCGGCGAACCAGAAAACTAGAATTTGTGGTACAACATATTCATTATGCGGATCATCAAAAGCAGACCCCAATAATCTATGTAAATGATCACAGCTGAGTTAGTCACCTTAGAGCAGAAACATAGTGTGGATTAAATAAAGACTTTCAAAACTTGCACATGCAGAAAGTTCTTTTAAGACAGATATAATGAGTAGGTTCACCCAGAAGGCCCTACTTGTATAGACGATTGGGTGGCTTTTGTAGAGGCCACTTTTTTGGGTATACTGCTTGTATATGGGGTTTTCTCCAACATCAATAATATTATTTAGCTTATCAGAGAAGAAAGGTATAATGAAATCTACTATGAAATCTACTATGAACAACAACAAAAAAGAATTGTTCTACTATGAACAACCTAGCAATACTATCAGGACGCTGCATGCAGTTTCCAGTCATTACTTTACAGAAAGCAACTACATTTGCAAGTACCATTTTCACATTGTTGTGGCAGTCCAACAAAGGCTTCCGAGCAATCAAGTGGTACGCAAGGCACCCAAAACTGAATATATCAGAGGAGCACCCAACCGAAGATGTCTTACTTCGAACCAGCTCTGGTGCAGTGTAGTTCAGTGATGGCTGAAGTGGTATAATCGAATCTTCAACATCATATTCCTGAAAATTCATCAGATAATAAAGCTAGTTTTAGCAACAATCACCTCCAGACCAAAATATCTAATAGATAAATAAACTTGTTTAATACAGGAATTTTACATGTAATGAATAATAAAAGTCATCATCAGCTAGATAAGTTATTTCTTATTCACATTCTCTATCAAAATAAAAATATTCTTTATTCCCATGATAGAAGACTAAAGAGGGGAAAGGTGTGAAGGTAATTCTGGCATACCAAGAGCATGTAAAAAAGTAGCTTTCTTTACATGGTGTGTGATGCCAGACACTATTAACACCAGATAATTTCAGGAAGAAGAGAAGGTTGGTGGAGAGTTAGTGTTGCTTGTGTGGAGAGGTGGCGGAAAGTTACTGATCATATCTTATTACACTCCAGACTCACAACACATTCTTTTTGGGGGTAAGGACAGACTCACAACACAGTTGTAATTGATAATATATTCTGAAGATTATCTCGAGGCCTTTTTTTATAAGGTAAGATCAGTTTATCTCGGCGCTTTTAGACCCATCCAAATAATTGGTATTCGATTGAAAGAAAAGAAGTAAAGATTTGCAGTATATACCCGGGTTAAACCGAGGACAGCGACAAAGACAATCACCAGTTGGAGTATAAAAAGGATAGGCAACTAGAACAAGGCAGCATGGAACACTCTACCATGTATTCTTTGGACTATTCGGAACATGAGAAGATTATGTCATGAACATTATTTTGATAAGGTATGTCATGGACATAATGTTTTAAAAAATATTTTATATTTTATAATATTTTTTTGTGTAAATAAAGAATAACAGTGTGTAGACGATAAGGATATTTTGATAGATTATGGTGGTTGAGCCACTCAATTATTTCGTAAACAGGTTTGACACGATTGTGGTGTGATATCAATGAAATGTCTAGACTTATCAGTAAAGTTCAAAAGAAAAAAACAAAATCAACTGTAAGTGATAACAAGTGAAAGGAGAAAAAGACAGAAATTCAATTGCACAACTTCAAATTATGTGGAAATATCATTTCATATTATATTTTGGATTAACTCCATTCATGTATTTGCAGTCTAAAAAATGCTTGTCCCACTTAGGCGAAAAACCAAATAACAGGATGCCACGTCAAAGGCATTCCCCGTTGGCTCATATACAATTAACAAACATACAAAAGAGAAGCCATCTTGTAATGACTTGTAACGTTTAACTTAACTGTCCATTTCAGTATTTTCATAGTACAGAAATAATAGGAAGTAAATTTTTTTTCTGGTCCACTACATTTGACTAAGATCGTGCTAATATACAAAAGTTTAATGCAAGGCTAAGCCTGTAAATTATTAACAAACTCTATTATGTCCTCTATTCATATACCTTTTTTGTTTAATTTCTGTAAACATACATATTTCAATCTGTGGCCAAATCAAACCTTCTTCTATGTGACCGAATGCACTGTAATAAAATAAAACATGGACCTTCTGTTACAGTAGACTGTCAGCACATATTATTTTAAACAAGATCCGCACAGAAGCATTAAGCATTAAATTACTGCACGTCGGAGCATATCTGTTTTATTTATCGCCAGGTAAAAAAGAAAATTCCGTGTCAACTTGATCAGTGTGCAATATAATAGTGGCATTAAGCTTATCAGTCATATCCTCTAACTTAAGGCCACTATATGACAAAAGACCTGATAACAATGTACATAGAAAGGAGCACATCAGCACATGACATATATAAAATGACTTGGAAGAAAATGAACTACGTGCTAAGCCCCATGTTATTCGCATTTAACTTCGAAAATCCCCGGCAAAAATTTTATGAACACCAAGAGCATCATAGTCAAATGCATAGATGATTCCATAAGCAACCTCTTAGGAGCGGTCAACAGTATAGACAGTATCATTTCCATGTTCACAGCTGCATCAATGGTATGCTTTGCAACACACAGGACTTTGAACAAGTGAACTAAGAAAAGCAAGTTCTTCAGATGCACACTAAAATTCAAGGCAAATAAAATATGAGTTCCAAGCGCTTAGTATTATTTACTTACAGCATAATGGAAAGCCTGCATGTTGGATAAATCAGCTGCTTGATCCACTGAAATGGCAAAACCAAAACCACCAAGTTTCCAAGCTCCATTTGAAGTGATGAGAATACTCTGCAAAAGTAATTAGCATGGAAAATCAATTTTCTATTTCACATCCCGATACAAGGTATATACTCCAAATGGTTTTCCTTAAAAAAAGAACAACTTTTTATAACAACAGAAGGAGTAATAACCTATCATTTTCCAGGTGTACAAAGACATAACTGTGACATCTTCATAAATGATATCAACCTAACAGCTGTGCCAAGTAGCTACCTGATCTTGCTCTTGGAAGATAAAGAAGCATATTAAAGGACAATTCCTACCAAGGACCTTCATATTATCCTACCTATTTTTTTTTCTTTTCTTTGCAATAAGCAGTAACCTTAGGAATTTCTCTCAAGCAAACACAGCCATAATCTATATGACTATATCTCACATGCATGGGCAAAATTAGCACATTTTGACCAGCATATCCTGGAGGTATTCTACACCTATCAAGCAAAGCCAGACTTCCTCAGGAAAAAACTCAAAACTCATTTTCGTTTGACAAACTTGCAGTTACATATGCAAGAACCCATTCTCCACCAGCAGGCACGATCAAATAAGAGAACTAGACTATGATACTCCTTTAAAGGAATAAAAGAGTAGCACTAACATTTATGGTAAGCCTCCACATAAATCTGCTAGAAATTCCAATATACCTCCATTAGCCTCCAACGCAGTCATCAACACCATAGTTTATTTCTCAAAAATTGCTAAAAACAAACTCTACCATTATAATCCAACTCTTATCGCCAGCAGTCCGACAAGTTACTTCTTGAAACGCAACGCACCATTTTACTTTTTGATGAAGTAAGGTGTTATATTGTTGGCATCAAGAAGATGCAAATCGTTACAAAAGAGGTTGGTTAGCTCCATTTACACAAAAATGCAGTTCTGACCAGGGAGCTAGCCAGAAGCATCAAAAGCCTAAGGTTGGCAATCAAGCCAAAGACAGAGAGCTAATAAAATCTAGAAATGGAATTAAATCATTTACAGAGGAAAGGTTGCTCCAGCTATATAGATTCCTAAGGCACTTTGCTTTCGGGGAGCTGTTGGGAGTTGATATTTCATCAAAGCATCTGCGGTTCCTTTCTGCCCAAATACACCAAAATATACATGCTGGGATCATCTGCCAGATCTTCTTGATGGTTCTGTCAACTTTCCGCTGACTCCAACTTTCAACTGCTTCTTTTAGGCCTTGTGGTATTATCCAACTCATGCCAAAAATTGAAAGGAACATGTGCCACAAATCTGCAGCCACTCTGCAGTGCAATAGCAAATGGTTTATAGATTCTGAGTTGTCTAAACACATGTAACATCTATTCACCAGCTGGAAATTCCTTCTACATAAGTTGTCTTGAGTTAAAATAGCACCTTTAAGAGCTATCCAGGTGAAGCACATGACCTTTGTGGGGAGTTTTGTCTTCCATATGAGCTTCCATGGCCAAAGCTCAATTACTTCATTGCTAGCACACAATTTCTTGTATCCTACCTTCACTGAATAACAACCTCCGTTCAGATTGTCCCACCTTAAACTGTCTTGAGCTTGTGTATTCATTTGAAAACTTCCAGTAGCCGGAAAAGATCAAAGAGTTCCCCAAGTTCCCATTCCTGCATGTGTCTTTTGAAGAGGGGATCCCATATGTTTCCTGATCTGTATTGGGCAATTTTTGAGTCTGGATCAACTGCTATCTGGTACAGGGCTGGATGAGTGTCTTTTAATGGTTGATTGAGAAGCCATCTTTTCTTCCAGAACCTAACTGAGGTGCCATCTCCAATTCTAAATGAAACGTCCTGAATTCCTGAATTCCTGTTTCAGACTGTTGATAAATTTCCAAGGACCAACACCATGAGGGGCTCTACTCTCTTTGGTACTTCATTGGTCTAGCTTTCCGTACTTGACATTCACTACTTCCTTCCATAAACATGTTCCTACCTGACCATATCTCCACCACCACTTCATAAGCAAACTCTTACTGTGCTTGGCCAAGTCTCTAACAGCTAATTCACCTTGATCCTTAGGTTGAATTACCTTAGACCACTTTACCAGATGAAACTTGTGGCCTTCACTGTTCCCTTTCCAAAAGGATCTTCTGATTTTGTCCAGTTGTCTTTGGATCTTTCTAGGCATAGGAAATAAGGACATGAAATAGGTTGGCAGGCTGTCCAAGACACTATTGATCAGTGTCAATCTTCCTCCCATGGAGAGGTATTGCATTTGCCAAGTTGCCGATTTTTTTCCCACCTTCTCAAGAACTCCATTCCAAACCCCTATTGCTTTGTACTTTGCTCCCAGTGGAAGGCCTAGATATGTTGTTGGAAAAGAGCCAATTACACAGCTCATAATACTAGCCAACTCTTCCAAGTTAGGCACTGAATTCACAGGGTAAATCATACTTTTTCGCATATTAATGTGTAATCCCGATATAGCTTCAAAAATCTAAAAAGTCAAATTTAGGTACTAGACCTGGAGCTTCTCTGCCCCACAGAAGATTAAAGTATCATCTATATAGAGTAAATTTGACACTGCAACTGAGTCAACTGTGTTGTTTCCCACCCTGAACCCTTCAATCCACTGCATTTGTTTTGCCTTACCTAGCATTCTGCTCAAACCCTCCATTGCAAGGATAAAAAGAAAAGGAGAAAGTGGATCTCCTTGTCTAATTCCTTTCTGCGGTGAAAAAAAACCAACTGGAGCTCTATTCACCAAGACGGAATACTTAACAGTAGTAAGGCTGTACTTGATCCATTTTATCCATCTGTCACCGAACCCCATTCCTTTTAAAATAGAAAGAAGGTATGACCAATTAACTTGATCAAAGGCCTTTTCTATGTCCAGCTTGCAAAGAATACCTGGAACACCACTTTTCAACCTCCCATCTAGCAGCTCATTAGCTACCAGTGATGCATCTGTGATTTGTCTATTTTTCAAAAAAGCATTTTGCTCTTCTGAAATCAGCTTGTCAATGACTGTTTTGATCCTCTCAGCTAGGAGTTTAGCAATTATCGTATAGATACTTCCAATGAGACTTATCGGCCTGAAATCTCTGAGTTCTATAGCACCTTTCCTCTTGGGAACTAGAGCAATAAAAGAAGCATTATTGGACCTCACCATATAACAGTGTTGATGGAAATGATTGACAGCTCCCATTAAATCCGGTTTAACAAAGACCCATGACATTTGAAAAAAAGCCATTGTGAAACCGTCCGGGCCTGGACTTTTGTCAGGAGCACAAGAGTTGATTGCAGCCAACACCTCATCTTCCTCAAAATCTCTCTCTAACCATGCCTTCTCTGTGAGAGAAAGACTTGGCAGATTTGAACAGTTATATTTTGGCCTCCATTATTCGTTCTCAGTGTAAAGGTCTTGATATAAACTCACAATTTCTGCTTTAATGACTTCCTTGTCTTCACATAGCTCATCTTCTATCATTAGATTATCTATGTTGTTATTTCTTCTATTGGAGTTGGCATTGCCACTCTCTGGAAGAACTTGGTGTTCTTATCCCCTTCTTTGAGCCATAGACACCTAGACTTTTGTCTCCATGAGACTTCCTCAGCCTTTGCCATCCTTTTAATGTCTAATTTCAGCTGCATGGATTTCTCCTTTTCTGCTTGGGTCATAGGTCTTGTTTCAGTTGCTTGTTCTAATAATGTGAGGTCCTCAAGCAGTTTGTTTCTCTGTGCTTCCACTCTGCCAAAGGTCTCCTTGTTCCAAACTGTAATGTCCTTTTTCAAACTTCTCAATTTTTGAGTTAGAATGAAATCAGGACTGCCCCCAATTGTGTAGTTCTGTCACCATCCTTTGACCTTGTCCATAAAACCATCCACTTGAAGCCACATATTTTCAAACTTGAAATATGAGGAATTGGCTTCACAGTCACCACACTCCAACAATAAAGGCCTATGATCAGAAGTAACTCTTGGAAGAGCTATTTGCTTAATTGCCTTGAAGTTTTCATTCCACTCTGGAGATATTAAGAACCTATCAATTCTTGAGGCTACGCACCATTTTACTTAAATGCACAACACAGCATCACCCGTTCTTCATTAGCAAGCAGCCCCAACTCCCAGGTAACCCACCTCTACTTCTGCCTGGTAATCACAAGCTACATAACTTACTAATATATTTCTTATCAGTGTTTAACAAACATAATATGGCCTTGCCTTTTTCTTTCCTAAACCAAGGTGGCACACTTAATCCCTAGAAATATACTAACATCTTAAAAATTAGCTATGAAGATATAGTGAATTGTAGAAGAGGAAGAGGGACAAGGAGAAGAGCATTATAATGAACAATTAACAATTCAAGACAGGGGTAATATGAAATGATCATGAATAAAAGCTTTAGGATAAGCTTCTTTCCTCCTCTTCTTAGTGCACCAAACATCAAATAGACACTCCACTTCAAATGAAACCAAGCCCATAAGAACAATTCTCACTTTTTATTCCAGATATGAGGGTGAAGAAAGAAAAAAGATAATGGATATATTTGGCAACGGTCTCACTACCTCAGTTGTCTCTATAACCATATTAGATGTACTGTAAACCTATATAAACCAAAACAAGGGCAATCATCGGCTGAGAAATGGAAGATATCATATCAATTATATGCATGATAGCAATGCCTAACCCACACAAAGGTAATAACGTAAATAGTTAAGAAAACGGGAAAACAAAAATAAATACCTCCGGTGATATAGACCGATGAATTAGACGAGCATTGCCGTGGAGGAAATCCAAGGTTTCTGCGATTTGGAGCAGACCATGTTTAACCTCAAGCAATCCCATTTCCTGCAAAGCGAGATCTAATCAGCAGAGTATCAAGTATCACCAAGTGCTAACCTACTGCCAAATCAGAAAAAACACAAGATAATAGTTTGCATCATTTATTACAAAAATGTACCAGTGTTTCTTAAAAATCTTAATTTGCAAATAAACATTATGTATGTGCGATGAAGCACCGAAGGATGAGACAACAATTGAAGTAAAAGTTATTTCTCAGCTTGCACTCTCTGTTTTAAGCATCTTATTTTTGTCTTAGATTTAATGCTGTTTTAGTTTTACTATTGGAAATTTCAGCAAGAAGGAGTAGCTTCCCTAATGACAACAAGTGCATCTCTGCTTCATGGCTGTATTGAAACTCTATTGTCCTTTCTCCGGTTATAGATTTAAGATGATTACACCAAAAAAAGGCAATGTCCTGGGTAAATATCACTCAAAAAGTGCATGAATTTGGAAAGATGAGATTATTAATACAGTCACCTATCAGAAGCTTAGGCTTCCCAACACGAGGCAATTGCTGCAACAGACCATCTACTCCAAACACCACTTGCTTGTTTTATCTCCCCCTCCAGATACTTTAGAACTATTTGGTTTTATGTATAGCAGACTTATTGAGAGCCTCAAACATATTTTTTATGACGTGAGAGCTTCAAAAGTGGTCTAATGTTTTGTATATTACCACTATGTTAGTACAACAACAACAACAACAACAACAAACCCAGTATAATCCCATAGGTGGGGTGTTTGGGGAGGGTAATGTGTACGCAGACCTTATCCCTTATCCCTACCTAGAGAGATAGAGAGGTTGTTTCCGATAGACTCTGCTCAAGAAAAGGTGGCAAGGAAGAAAATGGAAGAAGAAGAAGAAGAAGAAAGAGGGGGAAAAAAGAAAGAAGAGGAAGACAAAAGACAATAAGGAAAAAGGGGAGAAAGAGTAGCAATATACCACTATGTTAGTGAGTCCGATAAACAAATTTCATTCCCCTCCCACCAATTTATGTGGCAGCATTTGACTGGGCATGGAGCTTAAGGAAAAAACAAAGACTTTTGAAAATTGTGATCTAAAATAAAGTTTTAGATATTTGTGTGGCCATAACGTTAAGGGTAAAATTTAAATTTTAAAGTTAAATTACTTCTAAACATAGAAAGGTGACATTTTTTTTGGACAGACTAAAAGAAAAGTCTGACATATAAATTGGGACAAAAGGAGCAATAATTGTTCTTTTCCATGTCTCAGAGGGTTGATAAAAAATCCTTAAGTATATTATTGTTCATTTGACATAAGGAAATGAACATTTACTAGCAAAAGGTGACGCCTATATACAAAAGATTGATAAGAAAATGCTCTACAATCTATAATTCTCTAGAAAACACATCCTGACGTCTGTACAAGCAGGAGTGACATGTGCACTTCAAAAATATATGGAAAAGGGAAAAAGCAGGGTCAAAATTGAATTTTCTTTCCTTCTATGAGGTTCACATTACAACGAGATTCCTCATGCTCCATGCTCCATAGCCGTGTCACTCTGTATTTCCAGCTCAACACGAGCTGCTCTACGTTCCAGGGCATAGCTGATGCCAAACAGGTGTAACATTACACTACACTTTTTGTTGCTACGAAGTTAGCATCCCCATGGTGCCCAATGACAATACAATACCTCTTTTACTTAAAAAAGGAATACCTATAGCATGATTGCAATATAATCTCTTCATTGAGTTGGCTTGTGCAACCAGACATAGACACCTTCTACAATGTAACCCAAATCCTAAAAAATATAACAAAGTCATCATTCTCTAGCCCATCCCTCTCCCGATCGTGTCACACTCTTCTAGAGTACATATCAACTTCGCTCAATCCCAAACTAATCGAGGCCAGTTATATGAATCCTCTACGTTCATTATGCTCAATTCGGGCCAAGTCATTCCAATACTAATAATTGCTTAAGGAAAATTAAGTGCTCCCGAAATCACATGCTAATACCTACAGTGAATTATGTCTCCGACTAGACTCAAGACTCCTGAAATCCGTCTCTTTCTCATTTTGCCACCAACAAGAGCTTCCTTGTCCGTGGGAGATAACAACAAGCTGTGGTGAAGATGATTATGAGGAATCTCCACTTCGGTGTTGACTCCAACATCTGAATTTATCATATGCTATTGTGATAACCATACACACAGGATGAAGATGCATATCATGTGTCCATGCCAATACGTGTTCTTTGTAGATACTACCATGAAGTACACTGTTTTTTAACCAACTTCTTTTATATAAGTAAAATGCTACCCTTCTATTCACCAAATGTCTCAAGCAATTTTAACTATGACCAGCTTCTAGTCTAGCTTTAGACAGTGGGATTCTTTCAAAAGAGATGTCGTGCTGCAAAAGCTATTATCCAGCTAGACAGAAATTATGTGCCTTTAAATCCAATATTAAGATTTTATAAACGTCAGACAAGGAAAATCTTTTGGTCTAATGCAACCCATCCCTAGTAGATTTTTTTTTCTGGCAGCTTTCAAAGTAAATCTTACAAGTAACTATTTAAGTGTCTAAACCTTTCGGTCTGATACAAACCATCCCTAGCTTTCGGGGTCAATCTGACATCTAACTACTTCAGTTAATAAATCTAAACATTTTGTCCAATGTAAACCATCCTGTATAGCATTTGAATCAATCTACATCAAACTTTAAGTTGGTAAATCGCACACATAAACTAAAAGTGCAAAAATATTTATATAGGAAATGACACAGAGTTACCATCATGTCCAATTGGTCAATTAACTACACATCAATTCCAAACTAGTTGAGAGGTAGTTGTTATCATCACATTACTATAACTCCAAAATCTATACTAATAACCCACTTATTATCTTCACTTTTTCTTTCTTTTACGTGAGAAAACCACAATGTAACTCAAAGAACCACCTCAAAGATCATCAAAAACACCCAAAAAAAAAAACTTCAAACTTTCCATGAAAGATTCGATAGCCAAAACAAAATTTTGGACCTCCAACAAGCAAGGTAAACCCTTTGGTCTAATAAAATGCGTCTGTAATAGCTTTCGCAGTCAATCTTACATCTAACTATTTAAGATAGTAAATCCGAACTTTTGGTCTAATACAAACCCTCCCTAGTAGGCAGTAGCTATCGGAGTCAACCTCACATCTAACTACATAAGTAAGTAAATTGCACACATAAATCCATAGCAAGCTATCTTCTAATTAACTAAAAGTGAACCATCTAGTAATAAATGACACAAAAAATACAAATTAGCATCATTATACTAATTACCCAACCAGAATGTAACTAACTCAAAAAACAAAATCACACACTTGAACCAGCTCAAAATTATAATAAACGCCTAAAAATTTCGAACTTTGCACGAAAAATTCATTGAAATTTGCAGTTAATTACACATTTATCTAAGAGATAGTCAGAATAACACAATTACCATTCCTTTAAGCTCCTTAGGAACTTTCTCAATATTCTCCAAATCCCCCAAAGCATTAGCAGCAGAAGCAAACAAGGGTTCAGTAACCATAGCCATAGCATTCTTACTCTCATCAAGTGCCTGCACTACATGAACAACCCCAGGATGCCTCAACCTCACCAACCGGGCCGCATCAGCCCGAATAACATCAAAAAACGAGTCTTCAGCAGTCTTAGAAAGGCCGGCCCGTTGTCGCGCCTCGGAGAGGGCCCGCTTATCGAGAAGCCAAACGCAGACATTCGGGTACACCGCATGGCCGTCTCGGGCCTTGGCTGAGTACAACTTCCAAGCTAGGCCCGGCCCAGCTGACCCGATCTGATCTAAGAGATCGTAGTCTTGTAAAGCTCTGGGTAAACCGGTGACTTCTTGTACGGTGGTTTGAACGGTTTTTTCAATCACCGCTGAGGCTTTAGCTGAGGCTTTGGCGAAGGCTTGGGTTAGAGTTTTCATGTTGATCGACATTTTTGATATATATTGAAAATTATACGGTGGAAATTTGGATCGTCAACGGCGACGACGTGGCGGTGGCGGTGGTGGGGGTGGGTGGAGGAAGAAAAAGGAAATTGAGATTGGAAGTTGAGGAAGATGGGATCCCAACAACAGCCTTTTTGTTTTCTCTCACTCCGATGAACAAGTCCTTTTTTGCTGTTTTATTAATTACTTCGTATATACGTTAACAGAGAAGATCTAATTGGCTACAATTTAGAAATTGTGATGATCATGAATAGGGAGTATAATTAAGTTACTACTGTCTGAATTCTGCCTGTTTTTAACACTATTTTTATTTTATACTGCTCTTGAAAGTTTACAATTTGATTATTATTTTCTTTGATATTTTTCTTGATCTTTTGCTTTTTCTTTTATTTCTCTGTATTTGGCTGTTCATGTTGGAATGTACATTTTGATTTTTTTTAATAATCTTTTTAGGAAAGATAAATTTAGAATATGTTTTCAAAGGTTACAATCACGTTTAAAATTCAGAAATTAATGAATTAATATTCAAATTGAAACCTAATTAGATAGTGTATTCTCAAATCGTAACTTTTTATCTTTCTTTTTTTAATGGAGGAACTATAATATACTATGATTAACGATATTTAATAAAGTTAAAAGATAAATTACATGAATCAATTTTTAAGACATCTAACCATGAAGCCCCTCCAAATGTCAACATTCAAAATGTGGTTCTTCGTTTGAAATCAAAATTTCTTTTCCTAATATCACGTTTTCTAGCACTGCAATTTACTAACTGTTATAAATAAAATTGTATTTATGGTGAATGTCTATATTTAGAGAAATTCTAGGGTTCATTGTAATTCATCCCAAATCAATAAGAATTCTCTCTCTCTACTTTCTGTAATACTCTTCTTCTTCTTTTATTGTTTCATAACACGTTATCAGCACGAGACTCTAACCAATTGAGTAAAAACTTTGGGATTGAGCATAATGATTGTCAATTGTTCCATGAACTTCCTTCATGATTAAATTCTGGATTTAAGGTAAGTATTTTACCGTATTTTTCTCTTTTATTCTATGATTTTAAATACAAGCAAAGACAATAAAATTTGATTATAACTCTAATGGAGTTAGTAAGAAATTATAACCACTCGAAGTGGTAAAATTTCTATGTCTTGCCATGATCAAATTTATGTATGATTATGGGCACAAGAAGTGCATACGCGTCCCGTTGAATTTGCTTCATTCTCATTCCCTTAAGAGAATGTGATAGCAGTATGAGATAAGTCTGAACGAAGACAAAATTATTACCGTGAAGGTATCAATGGATGTGGACGTGGTATTAGACGAAATTATAATCGTTATCATTGTGATAATGAGAATAATAAGGATTCTCAAAATAATCCTTCACTCTGTGAAAGTAATATTTGTCATTGATTTGACATGAGATTTTATATAGCACATACAGATGATTATGGTCCATTCATGATGTGAATGTGAAAACATCTTATTTATGAATACATATTCATTCTTGGAAGAATATGAATGTGCTAGTGGTAGTGAATATACCACAATCACCTCTAAAAGGAGGTTTGAGATGATATAAGAAAATAATGTCACTATTATGGCAAGAATGGCCATTGATCACGTACCTATTGTACGCCAAAATATTTTGGCAATGTGATTATTAAAGGACAACAATAATGCAAGAAACATATCTTGCATATAATTTTGACCATCATAATGGTATAACTTTCTCCTTAAAAGAGATATTCACCATATGGATGTTGATAAATATGTGATAGTACAAAATTGATTGAGAACTCTACAAGAGCCAATTATACTATTTTGGAGAAATACCAATAAGGTATTGTGTTGTAGTAAGTCTCCAAGAAACTTATTCAGTTTCCAAAGTATACGCGAAAGCGGTTGATTATATTGAGACTATAAATAAAGGAAAAATTTAATATCTTCTATTACTACAACTTGTAGCGGGATAATATGTATGTGAAAAGCTACCCGCTTTATTCTCCAATTTGTACTACATAAACAAAAGAATACCACAATGAAGTGGATATTTATTGATATAAAAACCCATATCATAATAAACTTGGAGTTTATTAATAATTGCACACGTCATGGTGTAAATCCGAAGTTTATCAATATTGATAATTTATTCGGTTGGCATAATTGGTTTAGCCATATTAATTTAAGCATGATGTGCAAAAATAAACGAGAATTCACATGGGTAAATATTAAAGAACTAGAAAGTTCTTTACGAATTCTCTTATAATGCTTGTTCTCATTAATTAATTGACCAACTAAAATTGGGATTGAATCCCATGAACGCTGGAAATATCAAAAGTGAATATGGGCTCATTCACCCACCGTGTATACCACATAAGATGCATCTATGAGATGGTTACATGTGCAATTATTATTAACCCGCAACCTGGCTGGTGTGTGCGAGGTAACTTGTTCAATAATTTAATTTCGAGCATAATTTCCAGATTTCCTATTCAAGATAGTTTATCTTGGTAAGTTGGTTCACATCACAGTGGTTTAGCAAAATGATTTATTGAGTGCCTCCACTTAATAGCTAAACAATTGCTTATGAGAACAAAGTTATCTATATCAGTTTGATATACGTTATACACGAAAGTATATTATTTTCTCCCTTCACAAGTGGTTTCAGGGTCAGGAACCAAATAATTCCATCTTATTATTATTGATGTGCAGTGTATATTTTGATTAAAACCATAACGCACAAAGATGGGTTCTCAAAGTTGAGGAAACAAGTTAGTTTTTCTAACATGAGGGGGAGACAAGATACAACAGTTGAGAAAAAGTTACATGGAATGAATTATCATTTATACATCTAGAACCCCGAATAAAATAATATGTTCTTGAAGTTCATAAAAGGATAACTCATGTGCAATTTATTGCAGAGCATGCCAGACGCATTTGCTGACCCAAAGAAAGTAACTATATTCTCATTGCAAATGCACCTATTAGAATAAGTCCTAGAAGGACAAAGTCTATAGTACGCTTAAAGCATATAGACAAATCGGTTTCAAATAAACTTCTTGATAAAGAAGATGAGCAAATGATCTAAATGATCATAACAAAGGAGGCAAGTGATCTAGAAGATCACATGACATAACACTTCATAAAATCTCAAGAGAGATTCAGGTACCTGAAAATATGAATGAAGAGATCTCTATGTTATGTCTTTATGAAAAAATATTGAAACTGATATAAAATGTTTGTCGACGACATCTATGATAGCGCTAAATATATATATGAGGATCTTAAGTCTGAAGAAACAATTCGAATAGAATTGGTTTCATATGAAACACATGTAATTTTGAACATGTAGTTCAAACACTTGAAAGTATAAAGTCAATGGTATGTGCAATCAGTTTTCGATATCTTATATGTCAAGCATGACATGAAAACTTGATATGCATCTAAAGTCTATTATATGGCTTATATGACTTAAAAAATCCTTGAAGGATTTAAATTGCTTAAAGCATATAGAATTCATGGTCATGAAGTACTATATTCTAAATGCAATTTGTGCACATATGTATCTTGCTATAACTATAAGCATGATAATATGATAGCAAGAGTTTTCACCCTTATGTGAAGATATTGAAATGATGATTCCAACAAGATCATATGAAGACAATACATCTATCAGGGATGATGATTTCAAGGTGAAACAAATTTGTTGAAGTTAATATGGCTGATATTGTTTATCAAATATCTACCAAAGATCTTTTGAAGTTGGTGCACAAGATTGGAATGCAAATGCTTAAGGATGTGAATTGATGCTCTCATCAGGGGAGTTAATACGCGTTGTACTCTTTTTCCCTTACAAAGTTTTGTCCCACTGGATTTTTCTTGCAAGGTTTTTAACGAGGCAACCAAAAGGCGTACTATTAGATATGTGTACTCTTTTTCCTTCTCTAGAATTTTTTTCCCACTGCGTTTTATTTTAGTTAAGGTTTTAACGAGTCACATTATCTGTTGAATAGACATTCAAGGGGGAGTATTATAAATAGAATTGTATTTATGGTGAATGTCTATATTTAGAGAGGTTCTAGGGTTCATTGCTTGGTGGCTAAGTCACCCTCTCCCTATAAATAGAGGGTTCTATTCCATTGTAATTCATCCCAAATCAATAAGAATTCTCTCTCTCTACTTTTCTCTGTAATACTCTTCTTCTTCTTTTATTATTTCATAACACTAACTTAGATATTCCATGTTAAATTAAGATCAAACACTAGTTAGACGAAGACTATTGGACACCACAATATTCAACTTTTCAAGCAATAAATACCACAACTCGAATGAAAGTTTATCGACAAATAATAAATAAGATGGTAAAATTCCACACAAGTATCCTAATGACTGAGAGTACAAGCCATGAGTCACTAGGATTTTGATTATACAACGTTGGTACGAAGAAAATACAATATTATTTTGAATATGCATAAACAGAAGTACAAATCCTAAGCTACTATGAACAAAGAGGTAGCTTGCATCTGGAACGATACGTCTTCAATGCTCGCATTTCTCTCCACAGCAGCTCAGCTCCAGAATTTACACGCAAGGTGCAGAAGTATAGTATGAGTACATACGACTCCATTGTAACGACCCGGCAGGTCGTTTTGAGAGTTATAGCCTGATCCTCTATTAACTGCCTTCCCCATATCTATTTATGCTATTGTGACTTGCCGGGAGGTTTCGTTTTGATTTTTGGAGTGTTTTGGGACACTTAGTCCCTAAATGGAGGCTTAAATCTTAGAATTTAGACTGTAGTCGGAACTGTGTAAAGACGACTCCGGAATGGAGTTCCGTCGATTCCGTTAGCTCCGTTGGGTGTTTTTTGGCTTTGGGGCGTATCCGGATTGTGTTTTGGAGGTCCGTAGCTTATTTAGGCTTGAAATGGTGAAAGTCGAATTATTGGAGTTTTGGGCCGGTAGTGGAATTTTTGGTATCAAGGTCGGAATCCGATTCTGAAAGTTGGAGTAGGTCTGTAATGTTGATTAAGACTTGTGTGCAAAATTTGAGATCATTCGGACATGATTTGATAGGTTTCGGCATCGGCTGCGACATCGGTTGCGGAAATTTAAAGTTTCAAGTTCATTATGTTTGGATTGGAGGGTGATTTGTGTTTTTGGCGTTGTTTGATGTGATTTGAGGGCTCGACTAAGTTCATATGGTGTTTTAGGATTAGTTGGTGTGTTTGGTTGAGGTCCCGGGGCCTCGGGTGTATTTTGGATGCTCAACGGGTTGAAAATTGGACTTAGGCCATTTGCTGAAGTTTCAGGCATCTGGTATTTTTGCACCCGCGGTGGGAGACTGCAGGTGCGGACTCGCACATGCGGAATTAAGAGCGCAGGTGCGCTTTTGGTCATGAGAGCCTGTGAGCGTAGATGCGAGATGAGGGCCGCATCTGCGCATTCGCAGATGCGGTGTGGTGGTCGTAGAAGCGAATTTGGGGAGGAATCTGAGCTCCACAGATGCGGACGAGTGAGCGCAAAAGCGGATCCGCAGGTGCGAAGTCTAGGAGTTTAATCAATCTCCGTAGGTGCGGAATCGTAGCCGCAAAAGCGGGAACACAGAAGCGGAAATATGACCGCAAGTGCGGTTTGACTGGCAGGGCTTGAATTCATTCTTCATTTTTGGACTTAAGAGCTCAAAAATTGGCGATTCTTTGAAGGATTTTCAGAGGAAGTTATTGGGTAATGATTCCTAACTCGTTTTTGGTTGTATTCCATTAATCCATTGTTGATTTCCTCATTTAAATAGGGATTTGAATTGGGAAATTGGGGAAATTTGAGAAAAGTTCTTAGGCCGAATTTTGGGGTTTTGATCGAGATTTTGGTATTGGATTTGAGTAAATTTTGTATGGTTTAGACTCGTGAGTGAATGAGTATTCATAATTTGTGACTTTTACCCGATTCCGAGACGTGGGCCCGGGGAGGCTTTTTTGGCGATTTTCCAATTTCTTGCCTTAGCTTTGATTTCATAAGCTATATTAGTTTCTTGTAGTAATATTTATGTTATGTATTTGCTTTTAGCTAGATTTGGGCCATTCTGAGTCGGATATTCGGGAAAGAGCATTGTGACGGATTGATTTAAGCTTGGTTCGAGGTAAGTTGCTTGCCTAACCTTGTGTGGGGGAACTCCCCTTAGGATTTGGCACTATTTTGATATGTGAGCGCAGTGTACGTGAGGTAACGAGTACTTACACGGGCTATTTGTTGTAAAACTCCATTTTTCACTAAGTCATAAACTGTTTCTCCTTATTTGAACTACACTAGCATATGTAACTATCCTGTTTAGTTTAGATTAGCATGCCTACGTGTTTTAACTGCCTATCTGAACTCTGTGCAGCATGTTTAGTGAAATTTCCTGCTTTCCTTGACTTGAACTTAGTCGAAATTGTAGGTTTTCTTGTTGTATCTGTTATTTCTGTTGGTTGATCTATATGTTTACTTTGGGACTATGGAATGGTATTCCGGGAGATCCCCCTGTACTGCATATTTACTTTGGGACTACGGAACGGTATTTCTGGAGATCCCCCTGTTCATCATATTTACTTCGGGACTATGAAACGGTATTCCGGGAGATCCCCATGCACATTTATGTTTGAGACTACAAGACGGTATCTCGGGAGATCCCCTGTTGTTATCTCTTTGTTCTGAGCTGTTGCCTTTCTATGATTCTATTCATGTTAGCTTTCTGTATTTATTTTGACTGTGATATTTCATTTTGTCTTATTTCATTAGATTTATACCAGTAGGGCCCTGACCTGATCTCGTCACTACTCGACCAAGGTTAGGCTTGGCACTTACTGTGTACCGTTGTGGTGTACTCATGCCCTTTCCTGCACATGTTTTCCGTGTGTAGATCCAGGTACCGCTTTCCAGCCACGTTATCAGTTAGGCGAGCCACCTATAGAGACTTCAAGGTATATCTGCCACGTCCGCTGACCTCGGAGTCCCTATCTACTCTTCTTGCGTCAAACATTTCTTTTGTTTCTTTTTGAATAGATTATGGAGTGTAGAAATACTGTTTTCTTCTGTAGCTTGTGATTTGCGATATTCTGGTTTTGGGAGAGTTTATTTACACTTCGAGAGTGGTTATTGTATATGCCGAGCGGCATCTTAATTTCTTGTTAAGAATTTACCTGTTAGTAGTTAGCTTTTATGTTTTCGTTTTATTTTTTCGCAAATGTTAGGCTTATCTAGTCGTAGAGACTAGGTGCTGTTGCGGCCCCTTTTTCTCGCGAAATCGTGTTTATGACATTTTGGTTGAGACAACTCATTCCTTTTGGGAAAGGGGTTTGCATTTTTGAAGAGTCGCCACCTAACAATTTAAGGTGCATTAGGGAACCTATAGGGTTCATTTATAACTACGTTTGATAACCAGAGACAGGGTAAGGGCTTGAAATTATCCTAAGGGGAAGGTGTTAGGCACCCCTCAGGATTCACTAGTGTGGTTTCCGGCCAGACAGTTTTTGTGTGAATTTGTACAATTAGCAAATAAACAAGTATGGCTCAAATAGTAGTGGATTTAAGTTTAAATACACAGATGTTTGAAAAAAAATAGTTAATGAAAAGAAGTACAATCTAAGCGTATTTGTGAATGTAAATGAGTGCCCTAGGTTGGTTAGCCTATGGGATCACATCAGTACAATGCCCGGTAATCAGGGGCTACACGTGGCATTAGTGCACCGGTCATCATATCCATATCTACCCTTTCCCGCCCCGTGAAGGTAATTAAAGCGAGGGTTGGTCTCGACCCCTATTGCATGCTGTTACCCGTCCGTTCCTATCAGCCCCGGAGGAATTGAGGACTCCTATCCTATAAAAGGGGAGGGGGGGGGGGTTCTAGGCAGACCCTCAGGTTTAAAGGGCAAAATACTACGCGGCAAATAAAAAACACATAGGACTGCATTTAGGGGGTAAAACACAAAAATCAGATAGAAGGCTCAGATATACCTCCACAAGTAATGCACATAGGCAACACGTCTCATACGCAATTAAGGTTTAAATTCAGATCCTAACAAGGTATTTAAGTGATAACAGTGGGACCAGATTTATTACATGACTCAGAAAAGAAGTCCGAATCAGGCTTGCCTACTGATTTTAACACGTTGACAGTTAAACACTAATCACAAAGACGGTTCTGGTTTTATTTAAAGTTGATTGCCTAAGGCTTGCCTAGGCTCGGAATACAGATGACTGCATTTTATATAGTGAAACAAGGCAAGTTTTTTTTAAAGCGGACTCTTGAATCCGTATAGGCATGATATCTAATGATAAATCAAGGCAGTTTTTCAAAGAATTTGTTTTAGAAAAAATAAACCATTAATTAAACCAGTTTCGAAACGAAGTAAAACATGGACTGGGTTGATTTATTTAACTAAACTAGTTAAGATCTATAGGCAGAACTTCTAGAGTTATTCCCTATAGGCATGACATCTAGTTATTTAGCACTGATTTCAGAAACTTTGCAGGCATGTGACCAATGAAAGAAAACATGTAACATTTGTTATAACAGAAGCTGGATTAAATTATATCCTATGGGTATGGCATCTATTTGTGAAACTGATTTTGAGACCTATTAAACATGATTTCTAACATGGTAAGGCAAGTATAGTAAAATCCTACTAAACATGATTTCTAACATGGTAAGGCAAGTGTAGTAAAATCCTATAGGCATGGTTTCTAACATGCTGTGAGCACGTGATTTTTGCCCTAAGCAAATTAATTCCAAAAGTTTCAAATAATTGATTTCCTTATTATTTTATAATTTTTTGTGATTTTTTGTTAAATTTTTGTGCTAATTGGTTGCATTCTTCATATGAAAATACAGAAAATATGCACATGCATTTAGGGATTTAATTTCACAAATTTTAGGTATTAATTAGATTTAGAATAAAGTTTAAAGAAAAATTGCAAAAAATAGTCTTGTTGCATTCTTAATTGTTAATTGTTGCGTTTTATTTCTAAATAGAGTTTTAAGTAATTTTAGGAGTTTAAAATAGTTTAATTGAGTCTTTGTTCTGTTTTAGCATTTTTTATAAAATTAAGAAAAAATAAATAAATACAAAAATACAAAAATATATACAAAATAAAATACAAAAGAAAAGGCAAAGAAGGCTGCCAAAATTGGGCCCAAATGGCTGAGCCCAAATAAAGTAGGCACCAACCCGTTCAAATTTGGCCCAGTCTCACCCGGTCCCGTCCCCAGATCCCCTGAAACGACGTCGTTTGGTCTTGTTCAATCAGGGCCGTCGAGGTTCCTTGATCGGACGGTCCTGAAGCCTACGACATTTAATATATAAGTGTCTGAATATACCCCCCCCCCTAGCCATCGTCTCTCTCAGAGACGACCCTGAACCCTCCGCCCATGACTACCGCGACTCCGCCTACCGGAAATCGCCTTACGGCGGTTCCGGTAGGCCAAACTCCGCCATTTTTACACCACAAACTCACCTCGACCTCCCCTTTCCAACCATCACCATAGCTCCCCTCG